>NW_007578273.1:0-85627 GCF_000690725.1 Stegastes partitus
CAGTTCCAATAGGGTCTTCGCACCCTTTTGGGTGCTCGGACCCTAATAATTGAATAAGTCACCCTCTTCAAGTCAATATTTACTGGATGCACTTTTGGCTGCAATTACAGCATTAATCCTGTGTCTTAGTTATGTTAGGTCGTAGTGAGCTTTGCACATCTGGCAATTTTACCCTATTCTTCAATGCAAAACTGCCCAAGTTCTGTCAATTTGCACAGGTCCCATGAGTGTGCAGCCCTTTACAAGAGCTGCCACAGTTTTCTCATTTGAATGGAGGCCTCGGTTCCCATTTGGCCACTTCTGGTCATTGACCTTGTTGCCGTCAAATCATTTTTGTGTAGTTTTGACTGCATGCTTTGGGTCATTGTCTTGCTGGAAAATGAATTCTCTCCCAAGTCACAGTTCTCTTGTAGACTGCATCAGGTTGTCCTCCAGGATTTCCTTGAACTTTGCTGCATTTATTTTATGCTCTACCTTCACAAGCCTTTCAGGACCTGCTGCCAAAAAGCATCACAACATCATGATGCTGCTGCCGCCATGCTTCAAGGTGGCGATGGTGAGTTTGTGATGACGTGCATTTTTGGTGTCCTCCAAACATAGAGCGTAGTCTGAATATTTATTTTATGTTTTTTTTTTAAATGTGGCTAAATGAAATGTGAAATAACACCAGACACAAAAACTAAATTTTGGGGTCTTTTATTCCTCGACAACTCAGAAGAATAGGAGCAGTGTTAAAATAGATTTGGAGAGATTTTTAGTATGTTGTGATGAGCACAGGATGCAGAATGCACTGGAACACTAGACATTTAAATCATAGTACGTAACAATTTGAAGCTTAGTACAAAATCATTTAAATCACAGTGCATTAACACTATAAACTTCAGTGCAGTGTAGAGGTTGTCCCTAATGAAACAAAAAACAAAATAGACACAACCACACATATCAGGTCATCATTAACAACGACAGGTAATAATATAAATCAGTTTACAACTCCTTATACTCACAGTAGTCTTAGCTAGACTTAGCTAGTAGCTGAGTGACTTCACATGCCCACGTCACGGCAAGACATAAAGCAGTTTTCCTCCTGCAAACTTAGAAACATTTCAGTCTTTAGTATATTCACAAACAGACACAGTTACAACATATTTACAGTGTATGAGCCTCACACAACAACAGTCTTCTTTACTTCACCACCCTCTCACCGACACAAGCGATACACAGCGATAAACGTCGGCATAACCACATTGCCATCGACGTATAAACATACAAAGTCAACCCAGGATGCACATGTAACTCGCTGTGCAAATAAAGCACTTTTAAGGCATATTTACCCGTTTTTTGTCAGCGAAGTATCACCACACTAGTACTCAGAGATTCCCGCGACCCGGCGTTCTCTTCTCTTCCCGTTCTCCCTGCATCGCTTCATGACCGACTTCTGGCTGTTGATTTTATGGCACAGCGCCTTCTTGTGGCATAATTCTTAATTGTCAGTTTTCCACTTGGCTACATTTATTTTATAGTTATCTGTTTTCCCTTTGACAGGAAAGAGTCTTTTCCTGTCAAAAAAGCCAAAATAAATTGACCACGATTCAACGCTGAAAAGCAATAAAGGGTGAAAACTTCCAAGGGGTCTTAAAACTTTTTAAAGGCGCTGGACTTGTTCCCCTCCAGCGCATTTGCCAACAGAACATTTGCTAAACTACTTCTGCGACACTCAAAATGTCCTGTTCATTTTTTGCAGATGGGAACGAAGCACAAGAAAGCAATTTGCTAAAAATACACCTGATGGAAATATATATATAAAAAAATAAAATACTGAGAAATTTCACAGAGACCGGGTAATTACATAAAATTGCAGGGGTTGTGGAAAATGCTGCTCCTCTCCAAATGTTTTAATTTGCAATCTCATTTTGGAGAGGGAACAGAAAGGCAGATAAAGGGCTAATTTGAGCTGACACTAAATAATGCTTCTTTCAGTACTGATGTTTCACGTGAAATTTGCCTCCCGTCTGTCACCGCTAAAAGGATTAAATAGTCCTTAATGCATTTCTCAACTAAAATTAAGATTTATTAGTCTGCTTGAGAACGCGCCGGTGGATTCTGAATGGTTTAAATTGTAATTCTAATCAGCTTCTATTCTCTCAAACAGCTTCTCTTGTTAAAAGATGGATCACCAGAAACGAGCCCCGCTCACTGTTTTCACTTATTACCTAGTTTAAAAAGTGTCCCTGTGGGCTACAGAACATTTCCTTTCATTTCATCATTTTGTTGAGACGGCTCTCAGGTGGGTTTCGGCTAAACTGCGGTTTCCATGTCGTCACATTCGCCGTGCGCTGTCCTTGCTGGCTGAATGCCGACGTAAACATCTCAGCGTGTGTCATCGGCCTCCAGATGTCACAGTCAGGGCAGCAGGCCTCCCAGAGCACGGCAAAAGGCAGGAGAAGTGCTCTCCGCTCTTTCTGGCAGAATTCATATGGAGATTAGGGCCACTGTTTCCTTGACAACCACATTTTTACCAACGTCTATTTTTTTTATATTATTTTTTTTGGCCACACTGATCAGCAAGGTCCCTCTAATTCACACTTTCTATTCTCTCTTTTTGGGCGAGTGCAAATCCACTTTTCTGTCAATCTTCTTTGAACATCTGCGCTTCAGTTCATCTGTTGCTGCTGTTTTTCATCTCTTCATACCATCTGTTTCTTTTCTCTGTCCTTTGTTTTTTCTTTCTCAGCTCATTCCCTCCGTCTGTCCTCGTCTGTCGGCTTGACCCAATCAAGGTTTTTTTCCCTTTGTTTGCTGCAGACATTCCATACAATGACTTTTAGCTGCATGTAACCTCGCTGCCAAAGCAGGTACCTGCAGAAAACCTGTTATTTCTTTCCACTGTACCTCAGCTTTTGCAGTTTCCAAGATTGTGGAGAAGCTCAGCAAGAAATTATGATTGTTTAAGACAATCCACATATTTGTGCTTAGGAGGAAAATGAAAAAAAAAAGTGCATCTAATTGAATTTTTTTTTAAATTTTTGAATATTTTTTTGACATATCTGAACAAGCAAACATTTAATCTTCTTTGAAACAGTGCCCACAGATGAAACGTACAAAAAGTAAATAGCACATTGATTTAACATTTTGGAGTCAGTTTTGGATGCATTTTTTAAAAAATCTGTCACATTTATCACATCTTCAGATGCCTAAAATAGAAATTGATGGTTTCAGATTCGGTACCAATGACTAGAACCTCTATAGGGGGCGACAAATTGAACCCATCTTATTTAAATCTCTCACATAGTGTTTTATCTTTGCTGTTTAAGTCTGTGGTGTCATCATGCCAAGATCTACAGAGGTTGTGGACGCCTTTCAGTCTGACAAGGAATTTAAAAAGACTCCAAGTTAAATGAATCATGACAAAGTGAGGATGATCATCTACAAGTCATATAGATTTCAAATGACTGCCAGTTTCAGCCAATTCAGTCCAAGAGAAGCCAGTTTGAAGTCCAAACTTTCTTCACATCATCTGCAGGTACCTCTTGTTAACACTAATGTGCTGCCGCTACGACCAGAAAGAAATGGTGCAAATTTCTGCATGAGAGGTTTGCCAGGAAAAAGCCTTTGCTGCCCACAGTTTGCACAGTAAAGAAACAGGCAAAGAGCAGGGGCTGTAGAGTAATGTGCTCCAGACAGATAAATTAAAGATAGACCTGTTTGGTCACAGTAACAGTAGACATGTTCGGTGCAGACCAAAGACATCTGTTCATGAGAAGAACCTCAAACCAGACACAATGGCTTGTGGTTGCTTCACAGCTTGCAGTCATTGATTAAGCTATGAACCCAGCATCACATCAGAGGGTGCTTGAAGATAATAAGGGGCCATCTGTCCCAAAGCTGAACCAGAAGTGACGCTACATGCAAGAAAACCTTCAAACATTTCACATCTGAAAGAATTTTGCACGGAAGGTCGGCCAAAAAGTTCAGCGAGTTGCTGTCAGACGGTGGACAAATATGCAAAGCGCCTATGAAAAGTTATTTCTATTGAAGGAGACAATACTAGCGACGGAGGTCACGGGTGCACTTAGTTTTCCAAAGCAGATTGTGACATCTATTGATATTTTTTTTGGAAAGCAATTCTTTTTCTTGTGGTTGTGTAAGCGTATAAGTAGATTAAATAGGTATGTATGTAAGTATTTAAGTGTTTAAGTACACCACTATAGGCTGTAGGCGTTCTGTCAGAAGGTCAAGGGCGTATTTTTCATGTGTGTAGTTACTTTTTCACATGACTGTACATTTACAAATTGGTTTGAGGTCGATTTATATTATCTGTTTTTGTTTCAAGAACCAATTATGCACATGCTAAAATGGGTAAGGTGCACATGATCTGCCTCCTATCAGCATGAGACCTCTCACATGCTGTGATAGCGTGGGACACTCTGGGGGGATGTTGCTGATTGGATAGAATCTATTGACAGAGCTCTGGTCAGAGAGAGATGGTGTAGAGAGTTAATTTCCAAGCAACTTTTTTCAAAATAAAATAACTATAAAACATAGAGACAGTTTGACAGATACTATAATTTGGAGTTTTTTGTTTGTTTGTTTTTTCTAAACTAGTTACCACTGAAATCAAGATAAAAATACAGGATGCACTGTAAAAACATCTATTAAATCTAGCAACAAGGGCACCAGAAAAAATACATTAAAAAGGTGAAATACTGTGACAAAAAAACTGTGAAAAAATTGAAAATATCTGCAAAATACTTATATTTTTAGTTGATTTAAATACAGTACAGTGACATGCTGTAAAAAATATTAGCATTAGCAGTATTTGTAGTTGTGTAAACCTTTGTTCCGTGATTTCTAGTTATTAACTGTATTTTAACAAAACAGAAAACCTCTGTGAAACTAAAAGAAATTATTATGTTCTAAACATCCATCCATCCATCATCTATACACCGCTTAATCCTCACTTGGGTCTCGGGGGGGCTGGAGTCTATCCCAGTCGACTCAGGGTGAAGGCAGGTTCACCTGGACAGGTAACCAGTCTATCACAGGGCTACACTTAGAGACAGACAACCAAGCACACTCACATTCACACCTACGGACAATTTAGAATCACCAATGAACCTCAACATGTTTTTGGACTGTGTGGGAGGAAGCCGGAGAACCCGGAGAGAACCCACGCTGCACGGGGAGAACATGGAGACTCCACGCAGAAAGATTCCTGGACGCGAACCGGCAACCTTCTTGCTGCGAGGCAACAGTGCTACCAACTGCGCCACCCTGCAGCCCACTAAAATAAATCATTATGTTATAAACATGTGTTTTCTTTTACAGTGTTTAGAAACAGCAGCACTAAGATGAATCAAAGCTTTACAACTTATTTTGAAAAGCTGCTCACGCATGAACATTATAGTAAAATTGACTTTTTAATGACCAAGAATCTCCGCTTAAAAAAAAAAACGTTAATGCCGACACATTTGGAAAGCGATTTGTGGTGTTAATCGAGTGTCATCTGTTACAGCTTTGGGTTCTGTCAGACAAAAAAAGAAAATAAAACCCTGTTCTAGACTGTGATCTACCTCAGGCTCAACATATTTCTTTACACTGTGAAAATGTGACAAAAACACGTTTATAAGTCGGTGACCTGGCGTCATCGAGGTGATGGAAATCAAATCCATTTCCACTCTTTTGGCTGATTTCCTCTCAACGAGTCACAGAGGAAGCCGATGATAATCTGCCACTCCAACAGTCGTGTGTATAATTAGATGTGATCTTTGCCTGTTTGCAGTGTTACATAAGCCTTCACCACCACACTGGTTTTCTCATGCGAGTAGTAATTTTAAACTGGCTGTTTAGATAATTAAAGTATTTGTACATTTTTCTAGTCTTACTATCTTGTGTGTGTGTGTGCTCTCCTCGGGGACATTGTACTTCCTCCATTTCATTTCTGCCTGTCACCTGTTTACATATTCAACTGTCACTTTAAATTAGTGAAAATGTCCAGTGACCCTGAAGGACAGTCTAGTGGCAATAATAAGGGTAGCTTCTGTGTCAGTGAGATGAAACTGTGTGTGTTGAGGCTTCTGAGTGGATGACAAACATGCTGAAGTAAAAATACAAAAGCAAACTGTTTCAGATGATCTTATGTGTTTCTGTACCACGACTGGAAGTCTTAATGTATTATGTTTTGCAGATAGAGTCAATGCAACACTAGTCTGACTCACTGGATCTTGACTGCAGGTATCAGCGTGTTATTTCCTCTGCACGCTTCTTTCAGCTTTCTCTTCCCTTTCCATTATCTGTGTGTTACTTTAGATTCTCCTTAACAACCTGAAAATGGCAAGTATTGACAAAGATGTTGATCATATAATGACTACTTTTCTCTCTTTTTTTTCCAGTAAATTAGCACATTTTAACGACAGTGCTTCAAATGTTTCATCAAAACAATCCCCGGAGTTATGAAGTGTACTTTTTGCAGAGGCACCATCACTGCATCCTGGGCTTAGTGCCCCCAAAGACAGTGGTGATTGGTTTAAATAAACAAGACAGAGCATGTTTTTTTCCCCCATTTACAGCAGAATAATAATGAGGCGCATACAGATCATTCTATAGCGCTGACACAGTGCTGGCAATGCAAGATGAACGCAATTCTATCTCCGAAAAATCATGTTCCTGTACTAATAAACAACGTTCTCAGTTACACTTTGGAAGAGGCATAATCTTACTTTAAAGAAGTGTGTTTTCTCACCAGATGGTGGCGTAAGTCAGCAACCGGACTTTCACTGATTCGTGTCCCTTGTTGGATCATTATTCTCACATTTAAGTTTGTGTTGTTTTTTTTTCACCTGCTGTTTGGTTGGGTTTCAGAAAATAAGTCAATTATGACCTTTCAAGTTTAGAGCTTCTTACACCTGTGGGGACAATTTCACAAAGCCAAACATATCTCCACTATTTTTGTCAGCGCTGGAGAATGATCTGGTTGCATGCCATTTGTTTTGTTTGATGTTAATTCATTTGTTAAAATGAATCCTAACAATCTTGGATGGTGCTAAGCCCAGGATGTATTGATGGCATCCCTACAAAATAGTGATGTTTTAAACAGCGAGGGGGATTAAGAAAAGACACAGATAGCAGAACGGGAGGAGAAAGCTGCATGAAATGTGTGGCGGTAACAGCAGACTTATACCCAAAGTCTGTATTCAGTGAGTCTGACTGCCAGGGTGACGAGTTCGGCTCCATTTACATAATATATGATTAGTTGGATGACGAGCAGCAACAGCAAAGCAGTCTAATAAAGGGCAAAGATATGCTGATTTGATTTGTGAGATGTCACAAACAAACAGAAAATATGTTTCCCTCAGAGCGTAATTGCGTTTTGTTGTGTAGGAACATAAGTTTTGGGAGACAGGGCTGATCCAGTATAAAATACTATCCAATTACAAAGCAACTGACTAATTATACATGCAGCTTAAATCTCTTTGCAATTACTTTGACATTTTCAAACCAGACTGTCCAGAAACATCACACGTGGTTCGGTCACAAAAACATAAATTCTTGTTGTAACTGCTGTTGCTGGCAGTAACAGAGAACATGCAGTTTGACAAGAGATGAATTAGCTTTGTGTGGGTCAAGGATGGAACCTCTGCTATTGCAGATAACCCGAAGTGGATGACTAACTCTGGTCTTTCAGGAGAAGAGCTGCCTCTGATTTTAACTTGAAAAAGAGCCTTTAAAAGAAAGTAAACAGTGTTTAAAAAGAGTTGATGTCACTCTTTCCATTCTGAAGGCTGTCTGCCTCCTCTGTGCTCGGCTTTGTTGCCTCCATTCAGGCATCATACTCGCGGTATCTCTACTCCTCAAACGGAAGCGACGAACAAAGGCCATTAGCTCTGCCAAAGCTTCGCTTCTACAGGCAGCAGTCTGCAAACTGTGTGCTCCTTTTAATGACTGACACAATCTACGTTGCTAACGTTTTCAATTAGCGCACGCTGCCTCTGCCTTGTCATCCCTAAACTGCGCTGGCTGCCTCCGCCAGACGGAAATCAGCAAACTAATCAAGTCCTAGACCCACACAAATCGCTGTTGCATAACTAATTGTCAGGTGAAACTGCTGAACCTTCGCCTGTTACTGCAGGATGCTGCTGTGAAGACAGAAACCCCCACAAAGACAGGAAAATAACATCTTCTGAGATTTTCATTTTGCAACGACAGCTAGAGTAAATAACTGTCAGTCACAGATATCATGCCAGGAGAGGTGTTCACAGTAATGATTTATTACTTCAATGATCTTAAGAAGGGGACAAAAAGGACACGAAATGAATTTGACAAGCATCAGTTACTTTGCAATCGGACGCGGAGGCGTTGTGAATATTCTTTAAAGGCATAACCCCTATTAGTGTGACTAATTAGTTCTTTATAAACCACTCAACCAACTCTAAATAAATTCAATATTGATGTTTTTTTTCTGTACTCCACGAGGTGTTTACATTTAAATGTCACTTTATCAGTCACGTTCCAGGTCTGAATTTAGCAAAAAGGCCACAAATTGCAGCAGAAGCCTGAATCTCTCCGAGGACGCTGCAGCACCACACAAATAACAACGTTCCAATTTCCTCTAAATGACTCCTATGTTGTGCTGACAGCTCAGTAGTATACAGACTCATAAAGGTCTAAGGACCCAATTTTTGTCATTCACACTCTCTCTAACCTTTCCACTATCCAATTAGAATCACTAATGTCTTGCATCAGAAACGAGAAATATGTGTGAATGTTTTCCTCAAATGAGGGATTGTATGAAAATGAATGTGGTGGACAGAGAGGCCAAATCATACACAATCTTGAATCTAAACAATCCAGCAGTACATCACCAGCTTACTGGAGCATTATTAACCTTTTCCAACCTGCCCATCTCTGCACTTGAACGCCTTATCTGTTATTAAAGCACAAGCCACTGTGAGAAGGCTCCAGAGTTTGCTGCATTTAGTGGAGTGGCAGCCCAGTGTGGCTGTGATTAAAATAGGTGTTCCTTCTGTTTTCATTGACAACGGTAGTAAGGAAGTATAGAGTCTGCTGATCCATTGTTATAGGAATGTTCTTCTAAGCGCTATGAGATGACTTGTTGTTGTAAATATGCGCTATACAAATAAAATTGAATTGAATTGAATTGAAATTCTTCACTCTCAAAATTAAGAATTTTGAGTAGGCGGACAGAATATTGTACGTTATGAGTGGAGTTTTTTTTTTTTTTCAAATCTCACACCGGTCTTTCGATGCAGAGAAGGAGACTCATTGTATTTGAAAAAAACTCCAGAGTCTCCCTCGTTCATAGAGTCCAAGGTTGTTCAGTTGTGGAGCTGTTGCTAACAGAATGTGAATATTTCTTCAGGCAGAAATACCAACCAACAGTCCAGAGATTGTTATGTTTAGCTGCTTGATTAGGAAAGAACTGGAGGAGATCTGTTCAGGTGTTTATCAGCATTTAAACAAAACTACAGTCTTGGAAATCTTTTGGGTTGGGGTTATTATTATTATTATTATCATTATTATTATTATTATTATTATTATTATTATTATTATTATTATTATTATTATTATTATTATTATAGTTGTTGTTAGTGGATTTTTTAAAACCACAAACATAAAAAAAAATATATAACACAATATTCTAGATGATGACAAAGAAAATAAAAAACTCTACATTTAAGCAAATAGGGACGTTGACATTAGTGTTGAAAGTCAGACAAGATTCTCATTTTCCAAATTTGTTGTACACACACACACACACACACACATATATATATAATATACAAAACTACTCTCTGAGAGTTGCATATTATAGTTCAGAAGTTTTTTTTAAAAAATGAATGAAAAATTCTGCAATACTCTTCAAATGATAGCTTCCCTCTTTTGTGTGTTTTCAAAAGAAAATTCATGCAACAGCAGCACATGTTTAGATTCTATAAACTATGTCAATATTGAGGTTTATAAAAATTGTTTTATATTGTGTTAAAATAAAGCAATAAAACTGTTCATCTTGTTATTCTTTATTATCCAAACCAGCTCTATTATATTAAAGTAGGAATGTTGTAGTGTAAACAATGACAATAAAATGAACTTCAAAAAAAGTGTAAATGCAAGTATGAAGTGTCGGTCGGATCTACAGCTTACTCGACAAAACAATCTGTCAGGAAACCCCTCTTGAGCTGATTGAGTCGTTGAGTTGTTAAAGCTTCCTCCAAGAACCCAGCAAGCACAGGAGGTTCCTTCAATATCCCCAAAGTTCATCCTGACTCTCCTGATTCTAAACGAGTATCAACGAACCTTAATCAAAGATGTGCTTTTGTCGCCTTAATCTAACCACAGATCTGAACCTTATATATGAGGTTAAAGTCCTGTTTTATGTACCATCCATGGCAAACATATCCCCGCTTAGTGTCTTACATAAATGTGGTGCTTCATTCACTCAAAAAGAACAAAAACAAACAAACAAACCTAAAAAAAAGGACCGTTGGCTCTGAACAACATTTACCACCACAGCGCAACTGGGAAAAGTTCTGCTTCGTTTTCTAGGACGCAGGGTTGAAACACAAAATATTTATGACAGTCGTGAAGACACAGGAAAAATTCAATTCTGTGAAGCAAATGGAAAAAGTTTGGAAGAAAAAAAAAAATCCCCAGCTACCCACACAAATGTAGATTTGCCAAAAATTTAGAGCAGAAATGTAAAAAATCCAGCAGCCTTTGCTTTATTCTGAGCCTCCTCCCTCCACTAATATTTCATGCAGTCCGTGATTCCTACATTTCAAACATATGTAGCTGCAACATATCTACAACCACACCAACAGTATATTTATTATTAATACCCATGATTTAAAAGAAAAAAAAAACAAACTCATGACGTAAAGATGTTGCAATTTTCTTTCTCGAAGACACTTTAATAATATTCTGTTTTGCCGTGTGTCCCTCTGTTCACACAGAAAAGACATATTGACAAATTTGCGGGTCACAGCGCGATCTGCTCTGTGGTGCCACACGGCTGCATAATGCAGGACTTCTGTGACTTCTCCACAAATTAATAATGCATAAATGTACACACTGTCACTGACACAAGGAAATAGCTTTTTTTTTTTTTTTTAGCTGACGGTGTAAGAAAAGAAAAGAGAGAGAGAAAAAAAAGGCGACACTGACATGATGTTTCCAGGCCTGTCCTCTTCTTTACCTCTAGGTGGCTCTGCAGGTAACGGCTGTGGACACTTCCCACACAGTTCTGGTTCACCACAACACATTACATTTAACAAAACTCTGACTGAACAGGTTGCCGGACGCCACAATCTCTCCGTGCTGTGAATGAAAGGGAGCCCGCAGTCAGCTCCAGAGGGCTTATTGACTAACTCCTTCTCTATATCTTCACTGCTCACTCCTTACGGGGAATATTGATCATACGAAGACATCTTACGTGCATTCATGAAGAATAAAAAAAAACATACGCATGTCACGTCCCCTGAGGATTACTGCGACTGAGAAAACTGACCACTTAAGAAAAACTAATATAAACGTGAAGTCAGGTCGTCAGGTTTCATTTTATTGGCGTCACTTTGACGGTTCCACTGTGTGTAAATTGCACAGTTTTGCACAGAGGAGCATCAATGGCTGCGAAAGGTCAGCCTCACACAGGTATTGGCTGACAGTGTGCTATCGCTGTGCTGGAACAATAACATAACGACACCACATAGAAATTCGGGTTCGACTGATTATCGACCGGGCCGATGATTGCGTCTGACACTCAGCATTTTTCTGAATATCATCATATAATAAAACCTCACTCTGCTGCACATTTTCCACTTCCTGCTCCTCCTTTTCCACCATCTTCATGCTGTCATTTGGAGAATCCTCCTTCACTAAGAGGAACAAAAACAATCTCTGAGCAGCAAACTATAAAAAATAGTTTTGTCAAGGATTTCAGTCACATAATGAAGCAGGCTCACTTCGTGCAACTCCATCCATCCATTATCTATACACCGCTTAATCCTCACGAGGGTCGCAAGGGGGCTGGAATCTATCCCAGGGCGAAGGCAGGGGACACCCTGGACAGGTAACCAGTCTATCACAGGGCTACACTTAGAGACAGACAACCAAGCACACTCACATTCACACCTACGGACAATTTAGAATCACCAATTAACCTCAACATGTTTCTAGACCTTGTGGGAAGAATTTGGAGAACCCGGAGAGAACCCACGCTGCACGGGGAGAACATGCAAACTCCGCGCAGAAAGGTCATGGGTGTCCTCACTGGGATGCGAACCGGCGACCTTCTTGCTGCGAGGCAACGATGCTAACCACCGCTCCACCTCCACCAAAATAATTACCCCACTGCTATTTTGCAGGGGCACTGTTGCTGCATCCCGGGCTTAGCACCACCCAGAACGACTGTGTTTGGTTTAATTGTGACACCAAGATTTTCAATTTGACTGAACCCGATCTGTCTCCTCTGCATCAGAACTGACCCAGATAGAAACATATTGGTTGACCCTGTGACAGAAATGTCTTGAACTTGAGTGAATCTATGGAAACTAGACATACCTCGAGTCAAAGGTTGAACGGAGCAGACTGATGCTCTGCACCTGTGTGTGGTCGTGAACAGCGATGCAATGTGACAGCGAGCAGAAGCTCAGGCCTCTACTGGGCTTCAGTTCTGACAGTCGCACAACAAACAGGTAACTTCAAGCATTACTGAAACCTCAGCTAATGTGTTTCCTTGTAGTTTCTCTTCCATTTAATATTGCAGCCGTGGAAAGATGCCGGCAGCGTGAGGGAATAAAATGTCATGGTAAAATACGACGGGCCTTCCTTTATTCTCTGACCTTTCAGGAGTTATGAAGTGTACTAACTGATAACAGAATTGCCTTTGTACATGAGGTATTGCAACTTCATGGCAAATATGACACACGTCAACTCATGAGAGCACAAACACATATCATATGAAGATAGGATTTAGAGGAAGCTGAAAAGTCAATCTGATAAAAATTATTCAGTATGATTGAATCAACTATCAGCAGCTAAGAGGGAAATCTACTTGTCTTATGTGATCATTTAAAAGTGAAACATGCAACATCTACACAGCGATCTTTTGCAAAAAAAAAGCCCAACAACAAGCCAGATTTTCACTCTGTATTCCCCACAATGAATGCGGTGGGTTCGGGGGAAGCAGCATAATGCTTCCCAAGGTTTCCATTGGGCTGATGAGTGATGCTGGTAATCATGCTGCCTGTACAGACTAATCATGACTGATTCTCCCTGCGGGCAGAGGAGAAAATATAAACACAACGGCAGCATTGTGTTCCTGCTGGCTACTGTATGTCTGGACCCATTTCTCTCTCTTTTACAGCACATTTCCCATCGTTGTTAAAATTGTGTACAGAGCAAAAACCGCACGCTCTCAGCCTGCTGCCATTACAGAGAGCGCCTCGCCTGCACTCATGCATCATAGTATTTTTAGTCCTCTTCATTAGCGGAACAGATAGCCCTCTAATGTAACCCTGTACATCATCACAGCTCCTGCAGTAGAAGCAGGTGTTGCACTGTTCTCCCACCCAGCAGTAGCAGGAATTAAACTGACTGAATTGACGCTCCGCACTGCTGTGGAAGTCATTGCACGCCGGCGGGGTGAGCTGTCCCACTTGGACTATTGTTGTTGATATTGAATGTTGTGATCGGTGCTTCAGTGTCAGAGCTGTGGATGTATACAGGCTGGATAACTGTCGAGGCCACGATTTACAGCAGAGCCCTTTGGAGGCGCCGTGGGCTGAATTGAATGGAACATGCAATATGTGAAAGGAGGTGTCTCTCTCCGATAACCCTGGTGACTTCTCCGCCCCCGCTGCCTCCCTGCGCTCATCTTAAGCTCATTTAAAGGAGCTTGCTCTTAGAAATTAAGACATCAGCTCTTCTATACTTTCAGACAACCTCCAATATAAATTCCTTGTTAATATGTCTGTATGGTGTTTTTTTTTACATGCTACGAGACACATTATGAGCAGAATAAGCATCATGAATGTACATTTCTGCCTTGAAACTGCAGTGACAGTCTCAAACACACAGATTCAGAAACCTAAGGAATCATCCTGTTAACTTGTAGAGTAGGGTTGTATTTCCAGTTCTTCTTTGGAAATGGTCTAACATCCATCCATCATCAATACACCGCTTAATCCTCACTAGGGTCATGGGGGGCTGGAGTCTATCCCAGCTGACTCAGGGTGAAGGCAGGTTCACCTGGACAGGTAACCAGTCCATCACAGGGCTACACTTAGAGACAGACAACCAAGCACACTCACATTCACACCTACGGACAATTTAGAATCACCAATTAACCTCAACATGTTTTTGGACCGTGTGGGAGGAAGCTGGAGAACCCGGAGAGAACCCACGCTGCACGGGGAGAACATGCAAACTCCACCCTGCCCTCACCAGGACGCGAACCGGCAACCTTCTTGCTGCGAGGCAACAGTGCTACCAACTGCGCCACCCTGCAGCCCATGGTCTAACATGTGTAGCTGAAATATAACATCTATCCATTGTGGAAGCAGGAGAGCAGTTTTACAGCGTTAGCAGAGCTGTAGGTGAGCTGGTGTGCTCCATCTGCAGCAAGTTAGCAGTGTAGAGTTACATCTTTGTCATTTTAAGAAGGGATGTTCTGGTCTGATTTCAAAGATGGGGATCAGGGCCCATCGAGGCTTTTTAATGTTTGTGCTGACACCGATAAAGGCATTTTTAAAAACCCAATCATTAGTTTAGGTCTGTTGTCATACAACTGTCGTAAAGGGAGAGCACCGTTTGTGGCAGTATGTTTAGGATGCTAGCTTTTTAAATATGGGTCAATAATCAGTAATGAATCAATTGATAACACAATTTGACCGCAATTGACGTTAATCCTGTGCTGATATTTCTGTTTTAGTCAATGGAAACAAATATTGCCAGCAAAATCCACTTTGCTATACATACTATAGGGATACAAGATTGCTACTCTGGTTGATCCCAGCTTGTTTTACACACATTAGCTCGTGGCCGTTATGTGTCACAGAAGTCTTTGTCATAGTGCTGGTTACTAGCTTAACTCCAACAATGCTGTCTGCTTGCCCACATGGAACTGCCCTGTCTCCTCAGATTACCACAATATTACCACATTAAGAGGCTCCACCTGGTGGCACAACCAAGTACTACAGCTAATGCACAAGACATTTTCTGTCACACAAGTAGGGAATACAGGTTTTCACCATCTTTTGGAGCTTGTGGAGCACCGCTGTACACACCACCCTCTCCACACTACAGCTCAGGTAGTGCTGACAGGGACTTTACAACAAGGTTTGTGACCATCTATGTGATGTAAAGGAACAGCTTGGATGCAGAAATGCAATTTCTTTCTTCATACATTGCTGAGCTATTAAACTGTCAAGCATGTAAATTGGATTGATATGGAAAATAGTATTGGATTGGGACTGAGTATCTTCATATACTAAAGAATAAATCACTCAAATCAGATCAGAGGCAAAAAAAAAAAAACTTGATTGGGACATCTTTAATTTTTAGACATGAAACAATTCTTTTCACAGAGAAAAATGTGACACATGGAGATGTTTTTAAGGGTTTAATCAGAGACTGGAGATTTTAAATAATGGTCTTGCTATGCAGTTAGATTGGCTATGCACAATATCCCAAAAGTAATTTTCTCATTTTCTTGTTTTGTTCGAAAAAGACAAACTTTACAATTGGTAAATAGACCATTTGTCCCACAAGGAGAGACTGTAAAACAGTGAATACATTTTCTAAGGCACAACATAATGACTGCGTTTATTATCAGAATTTGATCCATTTCTGTCTAAAGTGATGCAGCGCTATGAAGCTGTACGAAGCAGTGGGTTGAGCTAAAAACTAAAATGAAAGACAACCGAACACAAAGCCCAAGTATTATAGCTGGCCATGAACAACAAGGCTGCATCTGAGATCATCAATTATCCTCCACAATCCAAAGACTGTATAGATTTCAGTCTGTATATATTCAACCAAACAACGGACAGATCAACACAGCCGTCCACTGTCTGCTGAGTCTGAAAACTCATCTTTGTAAAACATTTTCAGATTAATGGACACCTGTGGATCGTTACAAAGCTCAGCAGATCCTTTAGACAAATACCCACCTTTAATGAAAAAAAAGAACTTGTGGACTTCCAAAATGACTCAGTCAGACTATTTTAATTACTGCTCTTAATCTGCGGGAGACACGCAAAATCTATATTTAGCAGGAACGAGGGAAACACCAGAGGTTTGGTTCCTCTTCCTGGCCCGATTCTTCTGACTGTCCCCGCTTGGTGCTGCGCTGATGGTGGTCGCTTAAAGGGGGATTTGTAAAGGTCACTTTGCAGAGTGGATAAAGACTGCAGCAGTTACGAACACTATAGACACAGCCGAGGGAGATGTTCAATCTGTCGGTGTTGGAAAAACAGTTATGACTGAGAAACGCACGTCACACATGCAGCCTCATCCTCTATGACAGTAAACTAAATATCACTGGGCTTTGGACAAAACAAGACATTTAAGGGGGACATCTTGGCCACTGGGAAACACTGATCGACTTTTTTTTTTTGACATTTTCTAGACCAAACACCTAATTGATTTATCAATAAAGATAATCATTAATTGTAGTTCTATCCAGGGATGAAAAATGTCCCAGATCCATTAACCTCAGGCAGATGAAAATATAGCGTCTTCCAAACAAACATGTTCTCAGATGAATATGTCTACATGTGTGTTCAGTGTGTTTGCTCATGCAGCTGTACTTGATACCACAAATTATTTAGGCGGGCAAGCAATCTGAAGGCTAAGATGGCAATTTCTTGTTACTGGCAAGTAATTGCATCATTTCTGTGGTTTATTAAGGCATTTCTGAAAAAGTGTCCGCCTGGTGAAAACACTCAGCCCTCTAATGGAGCTCTGCTGATGAAGGACACAGGCCACGGAGAGTGGGAGAAGCTGTCAGGGCCGGAAAAACAGGAGGAATGGCCCAATAAAGACGCGTCTAATTGGGCTCTGAAGCTGCAAGAAAGGGAGCTGCTCAGATTGGTTAAGACTGACATTTGATGGGCTGCTTGGTGGCAGCTGGAACAAGACGCTGTTATTTTGGGTAAAGGGATCAAAAAAACGCACGTGATGGAGCATTATTTCATGTTAGATGTAGCCTAATTAAAGCACTTTGAAAAATGGTATCCCCTCAGGCAGGAAGAGAGAAGAAGCCGGGAAGGGGAACAGTCTCCTCACATCTCGCTTTGTGCGCCAGTGCGCTTCGCCAAACGGAGCGAGCGCGCAGGAGACGCGCACACGCAGACCGAGAGAGAGCGAGCGAGAGAGAGAGAGAGGGAGGGAGAGAGAGAGAGATAGACAGGCAGAGAGAGAGAGAGAGAGAGATAGACAGGCAGAGAGAGAGAGTGGCATCTTCTGTGCGCCTCGTTGCCAATTTCCTGTCCAGTCTCCGTGCGCTCCTGTGCACCTGCTTTTGGAAACCTTTGCCACTTTCTCCACGCACTACAAAAAATTCTCCCCTGAATTGCTGACATGGAGTTCCCTACTCTTCATCCTCCTCTCGACGACTTTATGGAGCGCTACTCGGCGTCTGCAACTCCTTTCAACGTTACGTTCTCCGAGGATCTGCTGCCTGCGCCTTCAAAAAGCAACGAGACCAGCAGGGTTGACACCAGGGACACCACGAGCCTCATCATCGCCGTTTGCATCACGGCTCTGTACTCTCTCATCTGTGTGGTGGGACTGCTGGGAAACGTGCTTGTCATGTACGGGGTGGTCAGGTAAGAAAGATATGGTGCACTGAGAACCTTCAATCAATTAGAAAAAGAAAAAAAAAAATGAAAACAGACAAAATTGCACAACCAGCAACTTAGTTTAGTATTTAAATATCAGGTGCTGTTGGTCAAAATGCTTCAGTTTCAGTGTGAAAATGATTGATATTTTTAAATCAGCAGGAATTGTCTTTTTGGCAAAGTCCCTTATTGGAATAAGAGTACAACATGTTCGGAAAAAAGCCAACATTTTCTGCCATATGACTTCATTTGTGAAGGTTCTTTGTAATTGCCCACAATTTCAGTGTGTCTGAGAGCCACTCTAACACAGCCACCCACACACACACACACACACACACACACACACACACACACGTACACACACACCTCCTACACACAAGAGAGGAGGGGAGGAGAGGGGAGGAAGGGACCACGATCTATAGTTTATCACTGAAATGACTTCACTGCAGCAGGAACTGTGCTCTGAACTCTGATGATTAATCTCCAAGCAGCACGTTGCGCTCTCAGAAGCAATATTGTGTCTTATTAATTCACGGGTTAATGCTTTTTATGATTTCTCTTTGTCATTTGTTGTGGAACTAATGCAGCCCAACACGAGTGGGCACTGATGTGACGACCGCGGTGTCAATCAATCAGCTCGCCTGACTCTCCTGGAGCGATGTGTGAAACGCGACTTTCCAGTTTTCAAACAAACAGAATCCAAAATGCATCACACTTTCTGCTAAAGCAATTTCCACTGAGAGTGAGATCGGCTCATGGTGTGTAATGTTATAAATCTCTTTACATGGGGGACCGAGATAAAAGGAAAGGCCTCCCTTTGTCTTCTTTTATCCTCGCTGCGCTTGTTACTTTGTGATGTCGGACAGCAAAAAGCATTCGGAAAACACACTTTAATTAAACGTGACCGGCTACTGTCATGTTATGGAGTCATGTAGAGAGGTCTGTCTTTTAACAGCAGGATGTCAAAGCAGCTGGTGGTCAGACATGAGTGAAATAGCGAAATAACCGTAAATCTGGAATAAAGAAGGGAGGTTTTTTTTTGAAGGGTTTTCCATCTAAAATCAACAAACAGGTGGTTTAATGGAGGCTCAGAGCACAGAGGCTGTTGTTCATTTAGTGCACCGCCGCCACAACATTGAAAAACCTCTTTCATTAGGCTTGCTTCAATATTTTTTCAAGGTGGATTAGCAGGAAACAAATTCAATCAAACTCTAAAATGGGTTCCAACCTTGAAACTTTTAATAGAAATTGTGAGTTAACCATGTGAGACACTGTCTTTGCAACACAGCGTTAGGCGGACCTTGAAAAAGAAAATTCAATCTCCTCCTATTGACAGTCGTTTCCATTGCCTGCGAGTCGGAATGTAACAAAACCGCTCGCTGCTTCTCCTTCCAACTCACCCAGATACACTAAGATGAAGACAGCCACCAACATTTACATCTTCAACCTGGCTCTGGCCGACGCTCTCGCCACCAGCACCCTCCCCTTCCAGAGCGCTAAGTACCTGATGAACACGTGGCCCTTCGGGGAGCTGCTGTGCAAAGTCGTCATGGCCATCGACTACTACAACATGTTCACCAGCATCTTCACGCTCACCATGATGAGCGTGGACCGCTACATCGCCGTGTGTCATCCTGTGAAGGCGCTGGACTTCCGCACGCCTACCAAAGCCAAACTCATCAACGTCTGCATCTGGATCCTCTCATCTGCCGTCGGAGTCCCTGTGATGATCATGGCTGTTACCAGGGTAACGAGCAAAGGTAAAAGGATTTTACTGTTGCAGAAAAACGCTCAAGAGTACCGTCATTGTAAAGAAACCTGACTTCTTCACACTGACCTTCTTTTTTCTGCTTTCAGAGCATTGATTTCAGGGAGTCAGAGAGAATACATTTGAGCTGGGTTATTAACTTAAATCCGTTTCTAGGCTGGTAATAAACCTCTAATTCTTTCGCCTTCTCAGGAAACACTGCCTGCGGACTCAGGTTTCCCAAACCGGACTGGTACTGGGACACAGTGACAAAGATCTGCGTGTTCATCTTCGCCTTCGTGGTGCCCGTCCTGGTCATCACCATCTGCTACGGTCTGATGATCCTGCGGCTGAAGAGCGTCCGCCTGCTCTCCGGCTCAAAGGAGAAGGACAGGAACCTGCGGCGGATCACCCGCATGGTGCTGGTGGTGGTGGCGGCTTTCATTGTCTGCTGGACTCCCATCCACATCTTCATCATCGTCAAGACCATGGTGAATATAGACCACAAGAACCTCCTGGTAGTGGCCTGCTGGCACCTGTGCATCGCCCTGGGCTACACCAACAGCAGCCTGAACCCGGTGTTGTACGCCTTTTTGGACGAGAACTTCAAGAGGTGCTTCAGGGATTTCTGCCTGCCGTATCGCTCTCGCTTGGAGCAGAGCAGCTTCTCCAGAGCGCGCAACAGCACGAGAGAACCGGCGTCTGTTTGCGCTCCTGCGACAAGAGAGAGGCCTCCTGCCTGACTAGGCATGGATCAGCTGGGGGGGAGAACAGTCCAGGATGACCTCCAGACCGAGGTCACACAGTGCTTCACCACAGGAGTCTGAGCCCACAGAGCATCCGTGATCGATTGTGTTTTTGGTTTCATTTATTGAAACTTATTTTGTCCCACCTGGTTTGCATGTTCCTTCGGGGTTGTCTTTCAGGACGAACACAAACATGCTCGGTGTGCCTGTGCATAAGATAATGGATACAGATGTACATATATACATGCAAAATGCACCCATGTGAACAAACACGCATAAAGGAGTCGAGAACATAGCGGGAAAGTGAAGTTTTTTTTTTTCTTCTTCTCCATTTGAACACAATTAAACACGAAATATGAAATGCTGAGGTTTTCACACCCATATAAGGTGAACCGCCTCGGACTCATAGCTCTATGTATACACAGTCCGTTAATGATGAGATTGTCAGGCAAGAAGTTGCCGGTAAGCACACAGGCCGTGCCACCAAGGTGTCTTTTTATGGCCAAGCAGGGGCCAAGGTATGATTGGCCGAGACGGTCACCTGACCAACGCATCGAGTGTTTTCCTTGATGAAAACCAGGCTGACTCAGAAAATCCCCCGTGGCAGAAAGAAGTGATGATAGCCGCTGCACAGTGCTGGCAGAGTAGCATCGGGGAAAACACAGCCGTCTGCAAACCTGTGGGTGCAGGCTTTCATCGATTTGCAGCTTTATTTAGGCATGTGCAAGCTTGTAAAAATGCTTTCTAGTCCCTTAAATCGTGGGACCATTTATCGTCTAAAGGGCTACACCTCTTAAACTATCGATGTGACACCCATAAAGTTAACGTCCAGTGTTCATCACATTTGAAGTTGATGTAACAAAGTTTTTGGCCAACAGCTTAAGTTGCAGCCTATGAAATGCAATTAATCTATTAACTTTTGTTTTGGTCTCCACCACCTTCACAGAAAAACATCTTTTAAGGTGGTGATGCTCCAATTTATTCAAGTGGTGTAACAATTCTTTGTGGGTTTTTCACTGCCACCAACTCTTGTCATTACACATAAATTGCTAATATGAAATATTTTTTATAGCAGCTTTAAAGTTTAATTAGACTACAGAGTCCACATGATGTAAAATGTGTCTGACAGTTTGTACTGTATATCTAGACTGTTAATAGTGCTGCCACTCAACCTCATCGAGGAGCTAATGAGAATTTAATCATGCGAATGTTAAATTGAGGCTGTATTTCCATTGTCTCTGGATTTAAATTACAGGATGTATTCAGTTTGATGTTTGCCCTTGTGATGGTAAAAAGAGATGTGATTACAGATAATTAACATTTTCAAAAGAGGAGGAATATTCATTATGAAACCTCGTCATGTTTTTTTTTGCTGTTTTGTTTACTTTTGTTGGACCAATACGTCGGGAAAAAAAAACATTTGAAAGACACCCAACGTAACAGGAAAACACGGCCTTCATCATTAAGCAGTAACAACTGTTCAGCTCACGTAATGTTTCCTCTCCTGTAGCAGTTTAGGCCACCGTGCTTTTGCAAACCAAATGTTCAACTGACACTGAGGTGAGGAGCTGAGGGGGAAAGCGAGCTGCTGTTTCACCTCGTAATGAGGTGACTGAATGACCTCGAACAGAGAAAAAGCCTGAAGTGGATGAACTGCATTAGCAAGCAGCAGGAATCTTCCTATACAATTTTCCACTGATGATTGCTTTGAGGAGAAGATCTGGGCAGCGATTTGTTTTTTTTAAAAATATATACAGTTTGGGAGAACAGTCAGACAGATGCCTCTCATTTTGCCATGGCAGCAGTTTTGTTTAAATAGGCATCTATAATGTGTCAAATGTAAAGATAGCATTGTTCTGTAACTGCATATTAGGTGATAACGTGACTTATTTTATTTTAATGTGCCGTCAAGCTGTTGTACCTTTAAGCTTCACTTGTAACCAATTGGTAAAATCAAATGTTATATACCTATAGTGTTATATTTTTGGGCAAAGCGTTCTAAACTTTGTGGGGGTGGAGGAAGAAGGGTCTTGCCTATCTCTTATCAGGACTATCTCTAACTTTTTATTTATTTCCATCACTGTAAGAAGAGCATTTACAAAAGCCCAGTACGCTCAGCTGAATGAAAATATGTACCGTAATGCCTTATTCAGCTTTGTGTTTCGCTCTTTTGCAAAAAGTGATTTATTTTGTACAGGAAAACGGTGTTTGATATTTCAAAATGGTTTCACAGACGCTGCATATAAGAAAAAAAAAACCCGAATTGTAAAAATGTAATAACTGCTTTTGTCTTGAAAACATTTCGAGTGCTGTCATATTGAAAAAGCTGCATCTCATTTGTATCTTGTGCTTTTATTCTGAAATATCTTTGTTGCTCATTTTCAGTTGTTAATTCAATACTTCTTTGTTTTCTGTGATCACTATTGCAGACGCTGTTAACATTTGCAATCTTTGTGGGAGTTTCACATGTAATTAGTTGATTACTGATCAGGTCAGTACAGACAGGACGCTGGGGCCCCCGATGGCAGGAGGGCCATCGTCACAGTCATGAATATAACACACAATATGAAATAAAACAGAGATGATATTTGAGTTTCTGGCCCATTTCTGGTCCAGTGTTTCGATTAAAAGATGAGGCTGGTGATGTTCAGTATTATATTAACACAATGTGTTGCCTCTGATGACTTCAACAACTTCTCTGTGGATGTTACTCAAACAGGAATCAAGTGTGTGTTTGTTATCAGCTGCAGTTGTGTAGCTGGCACTGTTTTCATCTTGTGAGTCTGTTTGTGTGTCATCATGGCAACATGTGTGCATGTATGGGGCCATAGCAGTGACAGTATAGTTTGGCATCAAAAAACATCATTTGGCATTTAAACCAGAGCTGACAACACAATTACAACACATTTGAACAAGTTGTATAGGCATAAAAAAAAACAAAAGTTCCACAAAAAAGAAAATTGAGACATAAACAGCTTCATTTTATGATGTTTTTTTAGTGTTTTTAGTGCTTTTCAATGGCAAAGTTCTCATTTTTTTCTTCATGTCTGTCTTTTTACAGTAATGTTTTTTCCTGCTGTCAGTATTTTGTCAGCGTCAGTTTCAACTTTGTGGCGTTAAGGGAAGGAAACATGTCATTTGCATATAATTTGCATGCGAAGGAGCTCCTAAACCCAAAGTCAGAGAGTGACATTTGCTTTTTTCACAATCTACAGTACCATGCACCACTATGTTACACTATCTTCCACTGTGCCAGTGCTTTGGCCTGTACGCCTGCCTGTCTCTCTCTGGAGACATTTTGTCACCATGATAGTGTCACATTCGTGCACGATGATGAGTCTGGAACTCATGGGTCACAACGTCAACGTGTTGGCAGGTATTGCGACAGGTTGTGATCCCATTTTAGTGGCAGTAGGACAGCGGAGTCACACTCTACCTAAAGCAAACAAGACATTTGTCCTGGTTTTTCATAATGAAAGAATAAATCACCCGTCACAGTGATGTGTCGTTATTGGTTTTTGGACAATAATGGTGCTTTATGGCACAGAGGAGTAAACTACATCAGGCTTTGTCTATGCTGACATAGTCTCTCATAGCCAGACCTGACGTCATCATCATTCTACTATCAGAGGACAAAGACGCTCTGGCTTGTTTGTATTACCTGCTAAGCCCAGGATGGAGGGATGGTGCTCCTACAAAACAATGAAAGAGGAGCTGTTTTGGTGGAACATTTGCCCACAGGGAGATGAGTGCTGTCATTGAAACTGCAAATTCAACAAAAGAACCCTTACTTTATGCAAAATTTGCCATTTTCAGCATGTAGGTCGCTGCTCGGCGGTTGTTGTTGTTGTTTCTTGTAGCGAAGGGTAATATGCAAATAGAAGAAGGGGGGAGAAAGCCATGTGAAATGCATCCTGGGAATGGCAGGCATCTACATCTAGCTAAGAGCAATTCATTTGTTTACAGTAAAGTCAATATACTACACTACAATAATTAACCAGAGACCACCTCGTGGGATCACACATCACATTGACTTTTTGAAAACTCAGAAGTCATTACTAATTTTTTCGCATGATTGCATGAGTACTTAGTGCTAATGGCTCATCCCATCTTCACACTCTTCATTTCAATCCAACTACACACCTGCACAGTGTCACCTCAAACACACACAAAAAGACTCACGAGATAAAGTCAACACCAGCTCCACCATCACAGCTGGTAATCATTCAGATTTGCAGTTTAAATCACTAATGAGTGTTTGTGGGCTCATCTTGGAAAACAAAAGAATCCAATTACCCACTGTGCTGTCTTTTAAAGCATAATTTAGATCCTCGCTGAGCACAGGCCATGTACACTCAGCAGTGTGGGTCACGCTGGAGTGTCAACAGAGAAGAAAACAAATCCTGACTAAAAGATTATTACAAATGGACTTAACACTTCAATGAGGCATGCACGCTGTAAATGCCAGCGAGGCCCGCAGAAGACGTGTTAAAGACGATGAATGCTTGGCTATTTTTTCATGATGGCTAATAGATTATATATTCAAATGGTCTCTTTTTTTTAAACATCCTGCACACTTTAAATGCCTGAAATCTTTTTCCGCTCTGAATGACTGATGATCCCCCAGAGAATAGAAATCCTTGATTAGATGGCATCAGTCTTTCTCTTTTCAGAGTCTTGTGAACGCCGAAATATATCACTCAGATGATCGCAACGTGAGATTTTCATTCTTAATTTCTCCTATGTAAGACATCGCAGCTCTTTCACCACGACATCAGACGGGGAGCGACGGCTGCGACGGGGAAAATGAGGGGATCGGGGGCTTGCTGAGGATTTCCTCTGTGCCACAGAGCAGAGCACACGCTATAGCATGTTCCCTATGAAATATACATGGCTCTGACTGTATGTTGACTGTGTAAAAGACAAAGCAACAGAATGAATAATTCAGTCAAACACTACGAGCTGGCTCCTGACACGGTTACACTGTATGCTGGCCTTTTTAGAATATGAATACCAAAGTGGTGTACTCAACAGAGCAATCAGATCTACAGTAGAGCCACGTCTGAAAACTGTAACTGATATTTCCCCCCAGCAGAAACAGCTTTGTTCTGGGTTTTGAAATTAATCTTTTTTCTTTTTTCTGAGAGCTTGGATTAGATAATTTGCGATGAAACATGTGAAGTCACACATACAGATACGACAGACCAGCTGCAGAGTGACGCTCACATAATTAAATGCTTTTGTCTTTTGACCCTAACTAATGGTTTCAAATACACTCAAATTAACAGAAGCGAATGAGAACAGAGGGAATCTCACTGAGGCATTAATAACAGCTCTCTGTGCCGCTACAATCAAAGGCTCAGAGCAAACAGTAGTTTCAAAGCAAGATTTTCTTTTCTGTCTGGGTTGAATACTGTTATTCCGTCCTGCAAACCTTTGGCCTTCGCTCATGTCGTCGATTATCCCTGCGGTTAGATTACAGTATACAAGAGCAGCGGTGACGTAGTGAAGTGAGATTAACTGTATGGAAAATATAGGCCCCACAGTAGGTTCCTGTCATTCTTAAGAGACATTTTTTTCCGCTGCTCTTTTCTGGAGGCCTTGTTGTGTTCTTTAGAAACTTGTATGATTTTTGGCAGCGTGCTTTGGATGGCTCTCATGCTGGAAGATTCTTTTCCTGCCAAGTTTCTGCAGACTTGGAGTTGTCTTGTCAGACAATACTTTGGCACATCCACAGAAATTCATGTTGGCATCTATAAATATCATCTCCCAACACTTTTTGCACTCATGCAGCTCCTACCTCCGTGCTTCACTGTCAGGACGATACATTCACTGTGGTAGTCCTGGCCAGGTTCACACCGTACATGCTGGACGCCGTCTGAGCTGAACAAATTTATCTTGTTATACAATGTCCTTCCCGCTGTCTGAGCTGTTACTAAAGCTGAGTTGTATTAATAACCCCTGTGTTACTTCTGAATATCTCAGAGCCAGACTGTGCAGTTGTTGAAGGCGCCATTAACTCCCACTACTGCTTCGATGAACAGTGTTATGGTTCGTTCCACACCTCGTGATTACCGCTGCAACTATGTTTTGGTGAATTTTCAGTTGACCACCAATCTCCCTGTGTCCTCTTCCATCTTTCTGAAGCCTCACAATAAGATTTTTCAGTTCTTCTGGGAATTGTTTTCCATTTGGAGCCATGATACAGACATGCAGGCAGACACCGCCCATAGATCCAAACCTGAGGAAGATCTGCAGTCATTTTATATTGGTGTTCATGCCAGCAGGAAAACTGGAAATCACAGGTGTACTCTACTTTGTTTCACTGATCGCAGGTGTATTCACTTTTTGATTAAGTGCCTTCTTTGGGGTCTGTATTTAGACGTTTTTGTAAAGTTTTTAATGTTCATTAGAGGAAACACTAATTACCAGCAGGGAAATATTGGATTGATTGAGATATTTTGAATAGTTTGAGATTTTAGTGATATTGCACACTTCTGCTGTATGCTGTAATCTATCTGTAGGGATAATTAAGTAGATCATCAAAGGCCAAAGGTTTGCAGTCCATCCTTATAAAATAAATTAAAGCTTGAATTGGTCTTGTATTGACAGAAGAAAAAACAGAGACACATAATAATAACAATAATAATTGATCAGATTTATATAGCGCTTTTTTAGACACGCAATGATGCTTTACACTGTCAGTTATTCATTCACACACACTCATTCTGGGGCAGACTGACAGAGGCTCGGCTGCCATTTTGCCCCTCTGGCCCCTCTGACCACCAACTCAAACAATCCATTCATACGCATTCACACCAGGCAGGGTGGGTGAAGTGTCTTGCCCAAGGACACAACGACCATGAAACAGGTTACAGGGCAGAATCGAACCGCCGACCTTCCGATCATCGACCGACTCGCTCGACCACCTGAACCACAGCAGCCCCAATACACACAATATTCATTCAGATAAGAATAACAACTAACACTGTTGCTATTTAATGAAACAATAACTTAACCTCTAAAACTTTATTTATAACGCAGGTAAATCATAAAGCAACTGAAGTAGGAGGGGATTTCTCACATGGGCATCACTTGTAATATGATTTCACCCTTTTTGTCTGTCTGTGACAGAAACTACAAAGGAGTGTGTGTGAAGGAGGGAGATGTTTCTGTTCTCAGTTCACTGTGACAGGTTTGCTGTTCGGCCTGGTGAAACACAATTATCATATTTGGCAGCTTGGATAAAACCACAACTTGAGCTCCTTAATACCACAATGCTGCAGCCAGTGTAAATATTTCACAAAAGAAATCCCAGCACATCTCACAGCAGACACCTACATAATGTAAATCAGGCTTTCCACCTCATCTTGGCTCAAAGTGCACAACCTGTCAGTGCTGAGTCACTGCCGTACAACAACCCAAAACTGAACACCCGACGGGAAAACGGTGATTATGCAGAAATTTCTTTCATGGATTTGATGATTTGGCTCGCTGCTTTGTGCTTTGATCAGCAAAGAATGCTTGGAATAAGACTGATCATCAAACCATCAGACCTCGCGCTGAAATGTTTACAAAATGCCAGAAGTGCGAAAAGCTGTGAAGCATTTTTCTTTCGCTGCTGAAGAGCTGAGACGGGGATTGAAGCCGGGTGCCATCTGCCAGCAGTCATAATGGACTGAGGGATGTTGAGGGAAGGATGGATGGGAAGGCTTCATTTTATACTTTACTTTCTAACAAAGCTTCCCCAGGGTTATGAATATGTCCTCTTGATTTATAAAAACTGCAACACCCTTCTCACAATGGGTCAAAACAATATAATCATGTTACATTTATGCAGCTTTTTAAATGATACACCCCAATTTAAACCTTTTTTTTTTTTTTTTTTGTCATGTTTACTACGAATGCACACAGTCCATGGAAACTCTGCTGATTTTACGAAACGCTGTACAAAACCTTACGTGGCATAAAATGTGTTGCATCGCCTCAAGAGATTAAGTCAACATCTGTTGGGAGTGAAGACTACAAGTTTGCAAATTAGCTTCATGTCTGCTTGAAACTAGGGGCCCTTGTTTAAAACTGGCTGCCACTAACAAAACACATCTAAATTCCTGCCTTAACCTTCAGGGGCCAAGTTGCCTGGTTGGTTATGAGGGAACCTCTTTTGGAGACAAAAGAAGACTGAATGGAATAAAAGATAATATCTGTGTTTCCCTTGTAGTGATGTTAATATCTGAGATGTTTCAGTCTGGATTTAGAGCTTTACGCAGCACAGAAAGTGACTACAGCAAGGAAACCAGTGACCTCCTTCTGGCAGCTGACAAGAGCACAACTTTAATTATTTTAGACCTGTATCCTTCGACACAGTACATCGTGTCATTTTAATTGTTTTAGTACACAAGAATACAAATACAATTACAAAAATGTACTATGAATTTACATGTCATGTAAAAACACTTGTTTTAATTAAAAAAAAAAAAGAGGTTAAATTAAATTAAATTAAATTAAATTAAATTAAATTATAAGATGGTTACATTCCATCGATTTTACAGCATTTTTGGTGCTGAATTTGATTTTCTTTTTTAAATGCACGAGTTGGCATTCAGGGACACTGCACATGATCACCACGGGTAATGACTTGTCTGCTAACAACTCACACTAACTGCGGTGTACCTCAGGGTTCCATTATAGGTCCAATTTTATTTTCTATTTATGTGCTTCTACTTTGCCAAATTATTTACAGCTACACTGAGGACACACAGATAGACCTTCCTCTGAGACCTGGTGACCTGAGAAGCCGAGCCATTGTTTCGGATTTTCTCAGTGATGTCAACTGTTGGCATATATATATTATTTAATAACTCAAAATGAGAAATAATACTGTACAGTCCTCCAAACTATGTCAGTCTCATTGGTCTTGGCCTTTTGTCTGTGAATATGAAGCCTGCTGCCAGAGATTTGGGAGTACTGTTTCCATTCTAACCTTTGAACCACAGAAAAAAAAAATTTCCTGCTTCTTTAAAACAAATAATCTTCAGAATTAAACCAATGCTGTCACACTCTCAGTAATTCATACACTTAAATACTGTAACAACCTCCATTCTTGCACAAACCAAAAGTCACTTTCTCTTAAAATTGATTTGTATGTTTTATTTGTAGTGACATACTGCATTTTGTATTGTTTTTTTGGTTTTGATTTTCACCAAATTTCACCTTAATTTTACCTTCCTTGATTTGGGCTTACTGTTATTTTCCCTTCTGAGTTCCTGGTGTTCGTTGTCTGTGAAAGCACTTTATAAATCTTTGTTTTAAAAGTGCTACATATATAACATTGTTATAATTATTTTGTTTTTCAAACTGTTATAAAAAAATTTTGCATGGGTTAAAATAGTTGTTGATGTAGTTACTTATGCAAAAAACAAAACATCCTCCCCTGCTTGACAAAAGAAGTTAAACTCAAAACAACACCTCCCTGTTTCCCGAGTCACTTTCATACAACCCCTTGAGATTCTGGGCAGGCGAACATGATTCCTCCACATGATAATTAGCCATCAATCAATACGACAGAGGCATCATGGTCCACTGAAGGGATGAATCACACACCATAGGGCTTCATTAACAGGCCCTAATGCTTGCTGTCATCTGGTCAACACGACACATTTGTAAATCTGCGTCACACCACGGCATCCGCCCTCCTTTCCAACCGCCGCACAGCTGTTGGTCCTCCACCATGGGCCTCACGAGAAACCCTCAACCCACTGGACGAGGAGTCCAATCTATCAAGGCAGTCACCAGTAATTACAAGTGCGTTCCGCAGGCGATGGTGTACCAACAACTTAACAGCAAGAGAGATGTTCATTTGCTGATAATGCCCTGTTTGGTTTCCTGTGCACACGCTAACAGAAAGTGCATGTTTCCTCAGAGTAAGCTATCCTCTCACTGAAGCTTTCAAGAGGCCGAACAACGTGCTGGAGCTTTTCATACACTTAGTGCTCCAAGCATTACTCCATGGACCAACAACAGCAGCAGGGACATGTGTGGTTGTTGTTTGGACACAGTGTTGAGAGGCACAACAACTCTTCTTCAAGCATGAAGAGTGATGGTATTTGCTTTAATTAGTTTTAAGATAATGCCTATAGATATGTTTGAGTGGTTTGTAATGAAACGTTTCAGATCGGGATTTCTCAGATGCAATGTTAGATGATTTCATACTGGAGCACATCTCAACAACTGTATTATTTCTCTAAGTTTACACGTATTAACTCTTATGAACAATCAAAAACAGATATTTTAGAAATACTACATCACAAATATAGGCCCTAAAGTAGAAAATAATGAACCAAAATGTGATCCCAACCTGCACTGTGATCATTAAAAAAATGAGTACATTTCCAATCAGTTCTGGTCTCTTATGCAGTAGTGTGCTGGGGACGGGGGTGATCTGAGCGTCCTAAGAGCAGCAGACTCAACAGACTGATAAAAAGAGCCAGCTCAGTCTGTGGCTGCCCCCTGGACTCCATGGAGGTGGTAGGAGAGAGGAGGGCTCTGGCCAAACTGTCTGCCATCTTAGGAAACACCTCCCACCCTCTGCATCAGACTGTGAACTCCTTATGCAGTGCATTCAGCAACAGACTGCTTCACCCAAAGTGTAAGAAGGAACGTTTCCGCAGGTCCTTCATCCCAACAACAGTCAGACTTTACAACGTTGCACTATAGACTCCACTGGTACCTCTGTTACTGCTGCACTTTTTCCTTTTTTTCCACCAACAAACACATTCCACTATGTGCAATAACCATGACTACCTCATCCTTGTGTATGTCGTCTTCTTTAAAAAAAATTAAAAAAAAAATCTTCTGCACATAATGGGTTTTTTTTCACTTGCAATTTTTGCACTGTGTGGTTTCTGTTTTCTGTTTTCTGTTTCTGTTTCTTTCCTACATTTTGCACTGGGTGTTCCCAATTATTCTTGCACTGACTGTGCATGTGCATGAAGATAGTTATAAAACGAACTGCGGACACCAGAACAATCAGTTGTGGTTGTGTGTGCCGAGTCTATCCTCATGTCTGCATCATGGCTCCACATGAGAAATAATAGCTAGAGGAATTTAAAAAATCTGACTGTATGACATCAAAAAGATGGGAACGCATATGGGAAGAACAGTGACCAACTAAAAATTGCTTTAAACCCAGCAGCAATTAGGAGGCATACAATGAATGTCAGTACTGCTAATCAAAGCCGTAGTGGTCTTAACGTGATGCTACAGACAGTATATTACTATTAAAATCTGGCTCTGAAAAACACACAAACAAGTGCACCAGGCTTGGCACAGGGGTCATCAGCACATCAGCAGAAATGGAGGTTTTGGGACATTTCATACAGTGTGAAGGACACTGCATTATTGTCAACTTCTATGGACAGCTTCCCAAAAAACACATTGTCTTTGGCTTGAAATAGCAAGATTAAACTGTGAAAAAAAAAATAAAATGCACAAATAGAAGCCTGATGAATATTGGTGGCACATTCTTTGGTCACATGAGGTTAATACACGTCTGCTTGTATCAGATAGGGTTTGTCAGTAAATGAAAAGTCTTGACAGTGAAGCACAGAAGTGGAAATGTGATGATTCGTGGCTGAAAAAACACAAAACATGTTTGAAAGATGCTATTTATAGATGCCATTATGAATGTCAGTGGACATACCAAAACTACTGGCTGACAAGACGACTCCCAGTCTGCAGACACTTGGCAGAGAAAGAATTTTCCAGCATGACAATGATTCAAAAACACTGCCAAAATCACACAGGACTTCCTAAAGAAGAAAAATTGAAAACAATGACCTGGCCAAGTATGTCTCCTGCCTTGAATCCAACAGAACACCCTTAAGGTATTTTAATAAGAAAGGTAGAGCTGCAAAAAAAGAAAAAAAAAAACCTTCCAGGAAAGAGCAGCTGAAATGAAATGTAACAGAAATCTGGTATAATTCATGCTGTGGATTGAATCTGTCATTTAAAATGAAGGGGAACATAGGAAGTGTAATGACTTTTGTTGCATTTAATTCCCACTGCGGTGCCTGTATTTTTATTATATTAAACCTAAGTTGGAATTTTACACAGAGCAGATACTCAGCTGTTCAACTTCAAAGTGATGCATGTATTAATGAGGGATACAATCGTTTGACATTAAAATGAAATTGCACCGGGGTGTTCTCGCTTCTCTTGTATACCGTAGGATGATTTTCTCTTGGAAAATACAAGCTGTAAAAAAAAGGCACCGTCTCTGAAGTGTTTTCATCCCTACATGGTGCAAGAAAAGAGTCGGCTGAATGTCACACAGACACAATCTGTCATTTCACTGTAATAACTTGACATGTTTGATGCTACATTGCATATCGATCCATCTTCTCTCTACATCCTAAATAACCCACACAGAAACATGCATTTAAAGTTGTTTCATCCAGACAATGTACATGCTGTGTGTAGGCGAGTACGAGGAGATTGACTTGCACAACAGCTTCGTGCCACAACATATTGTTTAGACTCCCATTATGGTGATTTATGGAAGAAAACCCAGCCTCCCAAAGCATTGAAGTCATCAAAAACCTCAGGATATCTTGATTAAGACATACTTGAGACACTCAGAAACAATTGGAAATAACAAGTTAATTAAACAAGCAGCAGGGTGACTTCGAGCCAATCAATGAGGAGCTAAATGAGCTAAATTTGTAAGGCTGTAATTTTAATAGCACGATGCTCCTGCTCATGAATGTGTCACGCAGCCTGTCACATGTGTGCGTCGTGAATGGCACAAAAAAAACAACAAAAGCTCATGAAAGCCGTACGAACACCTCTGTGAGTGGATGAGCCGGTTGTGAGATTAATTTCTCTCTCCGTTATTAGAGCAAGCGGCCCAGGTGCCTGAGACTCTTTGCTCTCCTCTGTTATTAGTTTAATGACAAGGAGATTAGGGCCCACATGCATTCTGAAGAAATCTGCTTTCTAGGAGTGAAGGGAACTAATCGCAGGATATCGATTCCTGCATGAATGTCTCTTTGTGCTGAACGCGAAGGTTTTAGAGCATTACCAGACTCTGAGTGCTCCAGCATTCAGCACCGATAAAAGCATCAATCTGTGCCATCTGAACAGCCTCCTAACAGCACATCAGCCGCTACTTTTCAGGTCTACCTATGTCTGTGCAGAGAGGCTCTATTTCTGTCTTTAAAGGTCCCACATTCTGCCCCTTTTCAGCAAATTAATCAAAGTCTCACAAGCCGCCACAGCGTGTCTTTCAGTTCAAAATACTGCAGCGACGGCAGAAATACGCGTCTTCATGTCTCAGCAGCTTTTATTTTACACTTCAAGGTTTGGAACAACCACAAAACACAACAGGAATGGATTTTCACCATATGGGACCTTTAAAAGCATTCAGCTTTATTGATTCAGAGGCTTAAGCTGCATCCGTGCAACAGCTACTCTATGTTCTCATAAGTTGCTGACGGGTTTCATAAACTCGTTCAGAATAAAACAGACTTGTAGTTCCAGAACAATAAAACAATAAGATGCTGGAAACATGTCTATAGCTGTAATTTAATTGGAAATATTATCCATCCATCCATTATCTATACACCGCTTAATCCTCACCAGGGTCGCGGGGGGGCTGGAGTCTATCCCAGCTGACTCAGGGCAAAGGCAGGTTCACCTGGACAGGTAACCAGTCTATCACAGGGCCACACCCAGAGACAGACAACCAAGCACACCCACATTCACACCCACGGACAACCCAGAATCACCAATTAACCTCAACATGTTTTTGGACCTTGTGGGAGGAAGCCGGAGAACCCGGAGAGAACCCACGCTGCACGGAGAACACGCAGAAAGATTCCGGTGCCCCCACCGGGACATGAACCGGCAACCTTCTTGCTGCGAGGCAACAGTGCGACCAACTGCGCCACCCTGCAGCCCTCGGAAATATCATGAATAATAAAATGTTGCTGGGGACTGAAAAAGAAACAGCTAATTAATGAACTATGGCCACATCTCAGAAGAGAACGTTATCTCGCAAAAATCAGATAAAGTTTTGCAGAGTTGACCAAGAAGTGTGAAACATTTATTCACTACTTCTGTGCATGTTGTCTATACAGAAAACAGGCAAACTTGCAAAAAAGCACAATTAATTTATAGATATTTGCTGTTATTTAAAGGAAAGACTATGCATGTTAAAGATTTTTGAAAAGGAAAACTATTTTAAAAAAAACAAAAACATACTGTTTTGTTAAATCACAGATCTTAAGTAAAACCACAAAAAAGTATTAATTTAAATACTGACTGTAAAATGTGTTTTTAAATAATTCTTTTACAGATATCTGCTCATGGTTTGTACAGTTTTTGAATGCTATAGTGTTTCTGCCACCAGATTTTCCCTTTTTTAAAAATGTATTTATTTTTTATAGTGTACACCAGCAAAGCCTTCATACTTCAGATAACTGTTGGTCTAATATGTACAAAAAAAAAAAAACCAGGCCTTTTAAGTCCTTGCAGAACAGTAAAACGTAGAGCAGAACATATACCATTTATCTTAAAACCCAGAACTAATTCAGGTATACTTTACTGTATTGTATTTTAAGTACTGAAAAAAGTTAAGGTCAACCATCACTTGTTTTCAAGACTCGTGCGGCCTCTGTGCCTCCATGAACCATCGCTGGTGAACTGGGTCCTCTGAAGTATTCCTGACATTTCTTCTTCGTCACAGAACAAATAGCAGTCACAAAAACAAACAAGGGAAGAGACCCACTCTGATCAATTAACTGCTTATGAAAGATAATTTAGCATTTCAAAGCTTTTTGAGAAGCTTTTTGCCACGAGGACTCAGCCCTTGCACTTCATCTTCAGTCCCTTTGGTCAGATGAAAGGAAGATGAGACGAGCAAGGACCCGGCACGTCCCCCCACCACACGTATAAAACAAAAGCGCACTGCTTTGATGTGTGCACTTGTACCATCATTTGCATCCTTAAGTGTTCCCGATTTACATTCATGACTCCATGTGTACGAAATGCGTTGTTTGCATTTATAATAGACATAAAGCAACGAGGGTGCAACATAGGAGCCCTCACACTATAATGGCAGTGCATTTTATACAGAGGCCAAAAGGGACAGTGTGGAAGTGATAGCACACATTGCTCTACTGCAAAAGTGAAGGGCACTTATCATAACCAGGACTGCAATGAAACATGCTAGTCATCTATTATTTCTATTTCACACTCACCTCCGGATTGACTGCAGTTGTACACACCCCTGTAAGAGTTTAAAGCATTAAAGTTTTGAGCTATATTCTTAAATTTCACATGCTTTCCTTTTAAAGTTAAGCATTACTGTAGCTGTTATTTGTGAGCTAATGTCTTTGGACTCACTAAAAATTCACACATTCAAGCATTTTGTAGGCACGTCAGTAGTAACTGTACAGTCTCTCTTATGTTATTGATTTAACCCCTCAAAAAAAACTAAACTCTGTGTAGCAAATGTACATATTTAGAATTTCTTTGACATTAAAATAACCCGTCCATCCTAAAATAAGGTCAAAGTAACTGTTTCCTACTAAGCCTCCCCGTTTGTTTGTTAAAGCTCGAGCACACCAGCTCACCTACGACTCAAACACTACTGTTAACAATGGCAAGTTGTACTATTGGAGAAATTCAACTATGAATGTTTGAACCAATTCAGGAAAAAAAAAAGACTGATAGAGAAAGCACCGTCCCGCAAGCTGATTAGTTTATGTATAAAACTCCAGAAATCCAAATGTGTGTTTCTGAGACTGACATCAGTGCAGTTTGAAGGTAAAAAAAAAAATATCATTAAAAAAAACCATATGGACATGTTAACAGAAAAGTTTTTTCCTATATAAAAGTCAGAAAACACGACAAAATCTATTTCCAGAGCTAAAATCGAGCATTCAAATTGCTTGCCGTCTGGCCAGCAGTGTAAATGAAAGATTGCTATCATATTACGTGAAAGAATTATAGCAAAGCATCTGAAGAGGTGGAACCGGTGAATTGGTGGTGCAGTTATTAACATTACTACTGCTCCTTATAATAAGAAAAGTCTTTATGAACTTAAAAAAAAAAAAAAAAAGTTTATTTCAGACAGACAAAATGCAGGGTACAGTATGATGTGTAAATGTCCAAATAGTCACAAGTCTGTGGGTAAAATGAACAGCGGTGGCACATGTTACACTTACTGTCTGAACAAAGTCAATCTAATTATTGCTTTAAAGAAAACATTAAAAACACTATTGTTTGGGAAAGTTATTAAACAGCTCGCACACTCACTTCCTTTATGTACATGCACAGTCAACATTCACGGACATCACGTATACCATCTTACAGTCACACAAATGACTTTTAATGACAACAATTCAAAGGAACATCAAAAACTAGATTTAAAAAAATAGTCTCTCATTTGTCATGATCTACCAAAAACTTCCATGAACAATTCCATCATGCTAAGAGTTCCCATAAAAGAGGCTGAACCTTAAATCTCCCCTCCACCCTGAAGCTCTCGCGCTCCCTCGCCCCCAGCACAGGAAGCCATATATAGATTATCCCCCATCCCCAAAAGCAAGCACCCTGAACAAGGCCCCACCTTGAAACAGATTCAAATACTCCTCATCGCTCTCCGTCAGTAAAGGACATCAGCTCTCCTGCTTGTCTTTGACTAAAAGGGCTGTGTGCTGCCCTCCACTGGATGCCATCAGCACTGCACGGTTCTCCAGCTGTTTTCCCGTCATCTTCACGGGGCTCCACTCGTCGTCCTCCTCTCCTGTGCCAAGCTGCATGTTGGTGCCCATTCCCCAGGCGTACACCGATCCTGTAGCGTGCAGGAACAAGTACAGGCAGCAGTGAGAAGAAGGAGCATCCTTTTTTTTTTTTTTAACCCTTTAAACTGTGTGACAACATCGGTCAACTTAAAGCCGTTTGGTGAACAGTGTGTCACTGCTCTCATAAAATCCAGGTTCACGGTCTGTGTCAGATCGCACAACAGCTGTTTGAGGCATGTCACACGCTGCGATGAATAACTGCACTCCAACGTAAAAAAAAAAAAAAAAAATCATGTGAGAGCGGAGACGGGCTGCAAGGTGGAGCAGTTGGTAGCACTGTTGCCTCGCAGCAAGAAGGTCGCCGGTTTGCGTCCCGGTGGGGGCACCGGAATCTTTCTGCGTGGAGTCTCCATGTTCTCCCCGTGCAGCGTGGGTTCTCTCCGGGTTCTCCGGCTTCCTCCCACACAGTCCAAAAACATGTTGAGGTTAATTGGTGATTCTAAATTGTCCGTAGGTGTGAGTGTGAGTGTGCTTGGTTGTCTGTCTCTAAGTGTAGCCCTGTGATAGACTGGTGACCTGTCCAGGGTGTCCCCTGCCTTCGCCCTAAGTCGGCTGGGATAGGCTCCAGCCCCCCCGCGACCCTAATGAGGATTAAGCGGTGTATTGAAAATGGATAGATGGAGAGCGGAGACATCAGCAGCTGTCATCTGCTCTTACATTTTGAAAGCAGCAAAACTATAAATCTAAGACCCCACTTTTTCTCTGTAGGTTTTTTTAATGGTCAGGGCCCAAAATAAGTCAGAAATGTATTTAATGAGTACAAACCGGTTAATCCTGCAAGATATGCAAAGACTAGTGGTGTCCAGGGTTTTTAAACAAACATATGCTGTCCACTGCCTCAATCGTTCCCCTTTGGAACTTTAATATGCAACAACTGTTTTAAAATTTGGATTAAGACTGTCCCTTTGTCCATTGTTTTAAATTAAAAGGTCTCATATTGTTCCTTTCTGCAGCAAATTAATCCAAGTCTCACATGTCCCCACAGTGTGCCTTCTGATTGTTAAGCTTAAAACATTGCAAAGATGGTTCAATGGTTCATTTCACCACGACTCTATAACCCTGGTCTTAGGGCTGAAAACAAAAGAGCTGCTGTCCACGTCTCCTACTCTCTGCTTCTGTGACTGGCAGTAAGCAGCAGAACAACTGACTGCACAGCTGCTGACACCGAGAGACTGGGACTATCTGCCGCTTCTAACTTTCTCTCTGCATGACCATTTGACATGGAAATATTTCCAAATTCACAGCACAGCTGTTGTTTTTAACTTATGCATAGTGTGTTTGTCAGACAGCACTGGTTATAAAATGAGTCGCTTAGCGGTACAAAGCAGCAGCTTGAGAAATGGTGCTGAAGTGACTCCTTGTTAACATGTAGTGTTAATGGGCTGCACGCCACCATTTTATACTCGTTCCATTATCTGTCAACAGAAAATTATGCCAATGAGAACAGCTTCACTGGGAATCTGGTCATATTAAAATGTACGTTATGAGAGCAGGAGAGATGCAACAGATGCAAACACCGGTTGTTCAGGTTCCACTGGAGCACAACAAGCAACAAGAACACCCATTAACCCGCCCAGTGTTTGTTTATTGGTTTTAAACCGGTATTAAAGTTTCCACCTTCCTCATCCCTCAGTTACACAACCTCCACAGAGCTCTGCCCTGTGGGCACACCGCCAAAGCTAATGGCAGCATTAGTCGTATGCTAAAACTTAACATTTTTCTATTCTTGTGGTGGCATTACTGTCAAAAAACAGAAGCAATCCACTCTGTCTTCAGTTCCTCATATGCTTGTGTTCACACTTGCAGCCAACGGTAGAGCATTCAATGTGCTTTGCTCGTGGCTGAGACATCTCAGAGTTAGCAGAAGCAGCTCTAGACAGTAAACAAACCTGTTGGCTGGGAGGCAGCTGTTTATCCTGGCTCACCTAGCAAGCAGTGTGCAGGACTATCCAAAGTTTTACCCTGATAACTATTGGTTAGTAGAGGTGTGAGGCAACACCTTGCTCTAAGTGATACTGGCTTTCAAAGCTGGGATGCCAACTAGATGTAACAGGGACTTGAGGAATGGCAGAAGCAATTGCCTTCATATCATAACTGCTTTTCACAACCACAAAACACAATAAAAATGGATTTTCACCATATGGGACCTTCAATGTGCCACTTTTATGTATTCAATCTTCATTCAAATAATACATGTTGAGTGAACCTGTACTTTCATACTTTAAATTGCATGTTTAAGCATTTCAAGGCACTATTCAAGGTCCTTTGGATTGTCCTAGTGTATATAGAATGTGCTATACAAGTCTGACTTTCCTATAAACAAGCTTTGACCACAGTGTCGACACAGCGATCCACAAGGGAGGAGAGTGCTGTCCCGGTCATGGACACGGACAACAGTATTTATTTCCCTTAAACTTTTAACAAAAACAGCACTTAGGGGACTAGTCAGTGTATTCGGAGTTATTTCATGCTGTATTCTGATAAGTACTCTGTCGTCGTGGGTCTGTAGTAGCAGTCGTACAGTGAGAAATTCAATCCGCTTCAAATTAGCTACTGGTAAACATGTCTCAGTGCAATTCTAGGACCATCGCTTTGATTTGGTGGCCAAAGATTTGACCACATTTCACTCACGAATGTTCACTTTCCTCTCAAAAAATTGCATAAAGGGGCCTAAAGCTTGGAAAGCACAACAATAAACATTACCTTAAAGTATAGAACAACTTTAAAGCAAAGTCGCTGCTTTAACACATCACTAAGTAGTTTAGGGTAGATGCCTGTGCATGTAAAGCGTGTGACGTTGACACAGGACACCGTGTTTTTGTCCAATATATACATTTGAAAAACAACAGCAATACATTTCCTCAACTAAACCACATAAATGATGGATTGGAAAACCTACAAGATATATGGAAAGCACTGTCAGACAACCAGTTTTGTTGTCAAGGTGTGAGGATTTGTTGTGCTTCACCGCTTTAGAGCAAACTATACAAGACTGTTAAGATCCAAATTAAAACCTGATTGCTTAATCCTCTGCTGCATTCGCTTTGTTTCTCACCTTCTCTAGTGACTGCGTAGCTGACAGACGCTCCACATGACACTCCTCTCGCCAGCTCCATCCCCATCACAGGTGTAGGCTCACTCTTCTCTTCGGCCCCTTGACCCAGACCAAGACGGCCATACTCTGCTCTGCCCAGGCTGTATACCTGCCCTAGAAAACGAGGAAAAACGAAGCAAAGACCCCGTTAGCTCCGACACTTGACTGCTAAAACATGACTTGTGACATCAGTTGTGTATTATTTGTCAAACTAAATCAGTAAGCTTGTCAAACTCAGAGATTCAAAAAAAGATGAACTTTTACAGCCACAAATTGTGAATCTAAAACATTTTGCTTACCTTCAGCGTCAAGACAGAGTGTGTGATGTTGTCCTCCAGAGAAATCCACCCAGGAGGTGGTAGAGTTCTTGAAGCATGTCAGTTTTACTGGGACAAAACACATCTTGATGCTTTTAGTGCCTAGAAGAAGAAGAAGAAGAAGAAAAAAGTGAAAGTTGCACACAACTACCTCATGATGTCTGATGCAATAAGCTCAGAGCAGACTGTGAGAAACTGACACAGAGTTGAACGCAAAGCAGTATCACATATCAGTGCAGGTAAAGTCATAAAGAAAATAAGATTACATGCATCATATCACGATAATTAAACACTGATAAGTCACACTGACCCAGCTGGTGATAGTTCGAGAGGCCAAATCCATAAACGTGTCCATCTTTCGATACAGCAAAGGTACAGTACGATCCACAGAAGGCATCAATGAAGTGAACTTTCCCTTTGACTTTGACAATCTGTGGCACCAGCAGCCGCTCTGAAATCACAGCACAGTAACATACATTACAGGCAATACATTTAAAAAACAAAACACTGTTTATATAATAAGAGATTATTGTACATTTAAAATCTTCAGTCCATCAAAAGGGACAGAGTACATACCAAGGCCTTTCCTGCCTCCTCTGTCTGAAAAATGCTCCGGCACTCTTCCCAGCTGCCCCTGCTCTGCTGTGCCTGATGTGTAGAGATTTCCCTCCACTGTCACCAGCACCAGGTGATCGTTGCCTATTAAAGAAATCATAAAAATTAAACATAAACACTCTTGGAAGTTCATATAATGTGAACAAATAAAAACATATCGCACAGAGACAAACCGTTTCTTACCAGAAGCAATTTTCACAACAGGTTCTGTCATGGGAACTTTAACTGGAACAGTAGATGATTTCATGGGCTCCAGAAGGCCAATAACACCATTGTTGTCCTGGAAAAAGGGAATCAGCATATTAGAAGTGAGCTGACGTTAAAAATAAATAAATAAAAAAGACTGCAGTACAATATAGGGAATAGCCGATACAAACAGACAGACAAGAAAGAAACAAGCAAACAAAAAAACACAGATGAAGATATGATGGAATTCAGCGACAGAGGCGATAAAAATTGGAGACACCTCATTTGTCAAATTTCATCTGATGCACATATGAAACATTCTAAATGAATACAACAGTACGCAGGAAATAGGACTCTTTGTTTGGGAATATTTGGGGTTCAGATCCTCTCAAACAGGTGATCCACTCAGACAAGAATGTTGCGGTGAAAGTAGGTAACAAAAGGCTTTTACAAAGTCCTGAATTAAGGGTCGTAAAACATTCAGTAAGTGAGGAATGTCAGTTTTTGATTTTTAAATCATTTGTATACATTATGGACTCTAGACTTGCAGGAAAAACTGAGATTTTATTGATTTTAAATTAAAAATCACACTGAATCCAATGCATTAGGTGTGTGTGTGTGTGTGTGTGTACGAGGAGAGTCATTTCAGTTTAAGTATACGTCTAAATGTTTGCAGGGCTGTAGACATTACACTGAGTACAGACAGAGAAGTCCTGGAAAGTATTAATATGCTCAGACTCAAGCTCTGGGCCAATGTGCGTTAAGTGTTTAAATAGTCCGCAGGACATCATCTGTCAAGAGTCAAGAACAGTATTTAACGTAATATCTATGGAGGATCTAGATTTATAAAGGGGCCTGCGACTTCCAGAACTGTTGAGAGAGAACAAATATTTAAAGTAGAATGAAAGAGATGAATATGGAGGAAGGTAAGAGAAAAAAATACCACACAAATCTTTAGTAGTAGGGAAAATCTCTCTCTCACACACACACACACACACACACACTTCCAAACACAGAACCAGGGGGTGGAAAAAGAGCAGGTAACTAACCCTGAAGGAGCCCCAGATGTACACAGCTCCATCCTCTGTGAGTGCAGCTGTGTGGCTGTCTCCTGCAGAAACCTGGATCACTTTCTCATCCAGCGCCACCTTTCCTGGAACCATCTCAGACCCCTCCGCTGACGTGTCCCGGCCAAGAGCCCCTTCGTCATTACAGCCAAAAGTGTAGACCTAAAACAAACAAAACGACAGGACCTCTTAGTTACAATGTTGGCATGACGTGAGTCATGCAATATTCATTTTGTAAAAGAAATAAATACAACAAACGGTCACCTACATGGCCAGTGTCGCTGAGGCAAACAGTGTGCATTCCTCCAGCTGTCACTTGCACAGCTTTCTCTGGCAGTGACAGCAGGGCTGGCTTCTTCCTCTCAATGACATCCCCTCCTAAACCCAACTGTCCAACATCACCTTGACCCAAAACAAGAACCTGGCCCGCCTCTTTCAGATGACTCCTGTGGGAAACTGGTACAAACACACGCACAATTTATACCCAGTTTATTTATTTAATCTTACGTATTAATAATCTTGAAAGGCCAAGCTTGACTCTGGCATGAAAACAGTACAGGACTTGAATTACCAAGTCAAACAGTGGCTGCATACTACAAAATTTGTAAAAACAAATGCTTTTCTTCATTAGGTTAGAAATACATCCATAGTGTATGTTTACACTGAGTCTCATTGTGCCTCTCAAGCTGGTCAAGAAATCAACTACATATGAATCCAGTCTGCATGCCTCCATCAACTCGTTTTGGACAAAACTAGTGATTTACCTTTTATTTTCTTGGCGTCTTTATTGTCCTCCACAATCGTCTCCGATTTCCTCTTGGTGGCGGTCTTTTTAGCAGGCATGACGGCAGCACTAATGAAAACAAAGAGGAGACACTGGTGAATAACCCCACTTCAAAATAGATAAGTTGAACACTAGCTGTGAGTTGATTAAAGGATCACAACTAGGACCCAGAGTTTTTAAAGTCAAACAAAACATATATAAAAAACTCAAACAGGATAGTTGCTAAATATCACACAAAAGTTAACCCCTATCTATGGATCATACCAACTAAAACTATGCATCAGAAGCTTCATCTTCTATATCTTTTCTTTCAATGAACAAGGAAATCCATGGGATAAACACCCGAGTGGTGACATGTGACGAGCAGTGGTCTATTAACAAAGACGGCTAAACATTGCAAAGTTGAAAAGTAAAACACGAATGAAGAACGGCATTTCAATTAAGTTTTCTGTTGAAGTTTGTGGTATTGTAAAATTTGACACTAAGATTTTAATTTGTATGTCAAATGTGTACTGGTTGTCACTCTCCTTGTTTAACAATAATCCCTATCCGCCCTGAAAACAAAAAAAAAAAACAGAGGTTTGTCACGACTAATAACCATTTTTAATAGCTGACATTTCAACATGTTACAGGAGAATAGAGCTGTTTGTATCTAAACAAATTTTAGAAGAAAAAAAAAGAAGAAGAAGAAACAACCATGAAGCAGGTCATGTATGAACAAAAAACGAAAAAACACCTTTTGTATACGCTTATCGAAACTGCATATATCCAAAACACAGGAGCTACAGTTCTTGGCTTAAAGGCAAACGTTCCACGATACAACCATTAAAAAACAAAGCACTGAAATGCAACAGAGACGCCCGGGCCTACAAATCATATTCTCCAGACATAAGGGAACATGCTTGCTTGGTGAAGAGCACATCTGCAGTTTCATATGAAAATTCCCATCCACACTAAAACCATGACTTGTATCACAATATTTGTCAGGACATTTACTTAATTATTAACTTATCATATAGTTAATTCAAGGCCCAACTTCACCCAACTCCTGAATCCATGCACAGGCCTGAGATGCCAGATCTGAAAAGTCTAACGAGAGGAGAGCACTACTGCCACAATACATGTCATGTCTGGTATATCGGTTCTAGGTGTGTCCTCATTTTTTTAAAGCCCTGTTTGTACTTTCGTAGTTTCTTGCCCTACTTGTTGTTTCACGCCTTATCTGTATCCAGTTGCTGTAACATATGATCAGCAAAGTTTATCTTATTTTACTGTCTATCAACAACTGACAAGGATCGTCAGGCACAAGCAGCCTTTATTTTCGTCTTAACCTTAACCAGAAGCTGCTGTGGTTCAACAGCTGTCGGAGGATCACTTGAATGGCTGGCACAGTGTCAGGTTCTCTCAGCTCACAGACAGTTGTGCTGCCATGCTGGAATGAAACCAACGTCCGCAAAATAAGGGCACAAGTGCTGCAGTTTAAACTGGAGTCAAGCTTGGCTCTCAATTACACATTTACAGTGTACGATACACTCTATGATTTGCTAAGGACATGTTTGAGGAGTGCGGTCAGAGTAATCATTTAGCAAAGACTGACAGTTTAAAATAAGCTGCGTGATCTAACGCTGGCAGCACCCATGTGCCCTTGCTAACATTTAGAGTTAGCTAGGTGTACGTGGCTGAGCTCCAGTTTCATTCTTGATAGTTGAAAAAAGTGACACCACTCGCTGCTAATACAGTGAGAAAGCAAGATGCAAGACACACGTTTCTACAAGTGAACTAATGCTAGCTGACTGCTATCAAAGTGAAGCTATTCTGTATGACACTGGCTAACTGTTTGCCAGCCAGCGGAAGCTAACTAGCTAGCTAGCCGTGTTAGCGTGACATTTGGGAATGAATGAACCCCAGTAACATAATTTATTACTTTTCCAGCGTGACCAACCGTGGCTTTATGTCTTTTATTGGTTGTTTTTACCAAATGGATAGTTTAGGAGGCGATAATTTACTAACCTGTGATATACAGAAGTTTGTAGTTTGGCCAGAAGTGAATGTGCAGCGCCTGTTCCCGGTCTTGCACCGCACGCGAGATCTCCCGTTCTTTGGAGGCTGCAGAAGCCCCGCCTCCTTAAAGAGACAGTCACTCTGAGCGCTGCAGGTCAGCAGCGATGGAGGCTGGTCACTGTAAAAATAACACTGGGAAATCTTTCTTTTTTTTCTTTTCTTTCTTTCTTTCTTTTTTTAATATAATTGAGTCTCATTAAAATCTGTGCATTTGTTCTAAAATCATAAACAATTAAAGGATTTTTTTTTTTAATTATCATTTTACTCAGGTATTACCTTTCAATGAGCCTGCACCTCACCTGTTGATGCTGGTTTCCTTATTATTTAATATAAAGTTTAATGTTGCTCAACAATCTGTTTATATGCTTGGCCTTTAAATTAAAAACAAAAACAAACAAAAAAAAACTTTTTTCTTCTGTTGCAACAATACAACACCCTCACCTTACAGCATCACCTCATCACTGATAAGATCTTATTCTAGATATATTTATGGTCATATCACTGCCTTTAGTTTTATTTTAGTCAATATAAGAACGAGCAATACATACTCTATCTTGGGTTTTTTTGTTTGTTTGTTTGTTTGTTTGTTTTTTAAAGAACAGTTGTCAGAGCCAAATTTATTATTTTATATTTGATAATAATTTAGTTGAAGGTGGGAATGGTAATATTGGAAACTGATAGTTTCATTATGGTTTGGAAGAATGTGTTTAGTAAATGCATAACTTGTTGCTGATAGGTTTGAGAGCAGTTTGAGTTGTGCTTCCAATTAAATAATGTTGCGTCGCTCTGACGCAGTGGATGAGGGTTATTGTTCAGATTGAAGCCAGAGACGTGGGAAGCAACATAGTTTTTTGACCGTGTATGTGTAATTTTTGATCTTTTTTTCTTTTTTATTAAACTATTTACAAAGAAGAACTCGTCTCACTTGCGTTTCAAATATTAGTTGCGAGACTGGCTTACGAGTGTGGTACAAAGAAGAACGGAACAGAGTGCCGCTACAACAGTGTAGGCTGTTGGCCCTAATATAACAGCCTTAAAAAAACAAAGCTGGCAGCTGACATCTATATAATGATTGGATTGCATAGATATAAATATATCTACATACTATCATATTTATGCAACGACAAGTCCAATAATTTAAACAAATATAAATGTGCAGAGATGCATCCACAGCTGTATGCAGGTTGTAACTACAATTATATTTGATGTAAATTCAATATATTTTCCCTTGCAGACTTGCACAGACAAGCAACTGGAATTGCTGGAATAGTCAACTTGTGCAGTCTAATTTGTCATTTGCAATAAATTCGTAGGGGGCAATTCAAACAAGAAGAAGGGATGTGAATTTGGACAAAAAAATGTGTCTGACACTTACAATACCAAATTTACTCTGAGGTTCTTCTAAACATATGCTGCTGTAAATAAATCAATCTCAAGGTTTAGCTTCTAAAAAAAGATAAATAATGAAACTGCCACCAGGTGTTGCTGCAAACCTGTATTTTCACTTAAATGGTTTCAGTTTAAATTTTTCCTACAATCTCTACCTGAGTCATTACGTAAGTCTTTTGAATAAAGAGTCGGGTGTAGAGTCATTTCACAGAAGGTTCAAGGAATTATAAGATTTTTAATTAGATCCAGATGTGACTATTTACAATTAAAAAGAAAAACCGTCAGCTCATACAATTCCACATTCAATTAAAAATGAACTTAGTTTGACAGAAAACGTTCATATTCCCATTCTTGTAGCATTTAATCATAAACTAATATTCTGTGCTTAAAAAAATAGCAACCTATAATACTTTTATATTTAAAATTTCTTTTCAAATGAAAGGAAGACAAGATATACAGAAGCATCAGTTAAACCTATATCGACCTGTACACAGCATAGAGAACCCTGTAAGCTACTGGCCAGACAACAATACAAGATAAAACACTTCTGCAGTTTCAAAAGGTTTCCAGCCAAATTGACTCCCTGTTGACCGTTTATACATTTTCAGATTTTTTGATAAATCCCTGATCTACACTCAACAGCAACTTACATTTAACTCTTAGTATCGACGCTATCGGCATGACCTTATTCAAAATGGCTACAGAATGCATTGCATGTTCGATCATTAAAGGGAAGTACAAAAACTCATAAAAAAGTATAAATGAAGAGAGATTATCCAGCTCCGACGGCGCTGGATCGTGTGTTGGCTCATGCAGTGGATTGCACAAATTGGTGATATGAAAAACCAGAATCCTAAAGTCCTTTAGGTATGTTGGCACATAAAAAAACAAACAAACAAAACAAAAAAAAACACCAACAGCCTCCTGACTGGCACCTTTTTCTCTAATAACTAGTTTGACGCTTAAAAGGCCACCGTACATCACAACCACAAATACAGGCAAGCCAAAAGTAAAAATTAAAAAAAAGAAGGCTTAAATAAAAGCTGTCACTACTCATGTGATCAAAATTACAATATAAAACGTCTTGTGCATTACAGAATATTTTGTAATTAGATCTTTCCCAGTTTCATTCTATGGTATCACAATAGCAGTCTGTACACAATTAATATAAAACACACAATATCCCAGAGAGTCCTAAAACAGAATATCGCAGTCTTCACCCTCCAGCTCGCTCCTGATGCAGCTCTATTATCTATTATTACTGTGTGAAGTATTATAGGTCATCATCATCATTATTATTACCGTTATTATTGTATGCCATTACAAGATGAGTTAGCTTTTCTATATACAGTTAAGAGGAGGGGAAAAAAGGCAACACAGAATGAGGCCGCGTTAAAGGTTGTAACTAGATCCGAGTCCCTGAGGGGTACCGCACCACGGCAGAGCGAGAGCCAGTCCTGTCGGTCCTCTGCCGTCTGCTCTCCACTTCATTGGCACGTGGATCCCCCTGTCGCATGGGAGAAATACTGCATCTGGTCCTCATCCACCACCACCACCACCACCACCAACCACCAACCACCACCTCAGTTAAGTGAAAGCAATGCAGTGAGAGGGCGATGGAGTTCAAGCGAGAAGCGAGTCAATTCCAGGCTTTCCCTGATTATCTGTACAGTACATTCTGGTAAGGAGGGGCGATCTGTCTGCCGAGGGAGCAGCTTCTTGCCACGGAGATCTTAAGTGCTTCGTTATCCGCGAGTCGGGACGCTAAGGCCGGTGGAACCTAAAACAAAACAGAGAGATCTCATGAGGCAATCCTTAAGCTTTTAATTGAATCACCGTTTTTAATGCTATTTGCAGAACCCTTTTTTTTTTCTTCTCCGCAGCAATATTCACTCACTGTATTTATAGTTTTGTAATTAAATCTCCATATAGTGGTTTCATTGTTAGAGGTGGAATCCGCAGTTCCAGCACAGGATGTAAATTGGCTTCACATGCGCAAGGAATTCATCGGACACAATAACCGCATGTAATCAAGTGTTACAGCTTTTAACTTAATCTGGCCTCAGTGTTTACTGTACTCGCTCCTCGCCGGATCAAAGCCGCTGCTAATGTAAAACGCCGCAGCTGCTAATCCACATTAAGACTGTTTAGGTGAAACAAGAGAGTCGCTTTTCTGGTGAAGCGCTCGCAGAAAATGCTTTGTGTTTATTACAAAGGCAGCCCTCTGAGAGCAAAATGAAACAGATGCATTAGTGAAACACTGACTGACAAGCAGCAAGTTCCTCTGCAAGATAATGAACTCCCTTTTGCAGTAGGCCCGACAGTTGTGTGAGAAATTACTCAGACTTTGCGCACCGTGAAATCAGATAATAGAAAAAGAAGCACTTGGGTTGCTTTATATCCCACTATGATCTCCATGACAGAGGAATATACATCAATCAGCCACAACTCCTCTAATGCTGTGTAGATATGGACTCCACAAGACCTGCCAAGGTGTCCTGTGGCACCGAGACCTTAGCAGCAGATCCTACAAGTCACACAGGCTGTCTACATGGATCAGACTTGCTTTTCTAGCCCATCCCTCAGATGCTTGATCAGATTAAGTTCTGGGGAATTTGGAGACCAATTCAAATCAACTCTGAACAATGTTTGCAGAGTGGCAGGAAGCGTTATCCTGCTGAAAGAGGCTATAAAGGATAGTGTTGCACGATCTGCAGGAATGTTTGGTAGCATTGACATGAACGCCAGGAACCAGGAAAAATAAACATGACTGATCAGATGAGACCATCTTCTTCCATTCTCCAGGGTCTGATGCTTGCCCATTGTGGGTGTTTTCGATGGTGGACGGGGACTAGCGTGGATACGACGACACACACAACAAGCTGCGATGCTCAGTATGTTCTGACACCTTTCTGTCATCCATTATCTATACACCGCTTAATCCTCACTAGGGTCATGGGGGGCTGGAGTCTATCCCAGCCGACTTAGGGCGAAGACAGGGGACACCCTGGACAGGTCGCCAGTCTATCACAGGGCTACACTTAGAGACAGACAACCAAGCACACTCACATTCACACCTACGGACAATTTAGAATCACCAATTAACCTCAACATGTTTTTGGACTGTGTGGGAGGAAGCTGGAGAACCCGGAGAGAACCCACGCTGCACGGGGAGAACATGCAAACTCCACGCAGAAAGATCCCCCACCGGGACGCGAACCGGCGACCTTCTTGCTGCGAGGCAACAGTGCTACCTGCAGCCCCACCTTTCTGTCATGATCCACATTAAGGTTTCTCAAGAATCTGTGCTACAGCAGCTCTTCTGTGGGATGTCCAGGGCTTACAGTTGTCCACTTTTCCTGCTTCCTGTACGTAATAATATAATATAACAGCATAATACCTCGACCTGCTAACAGGTGCTGCTCTAATGAGATAATCAGTGATATTTGCTTCACCTAATGTGGCTGATGGGTGTACATGCTCACGGCAATGGCAGTTTTCATAAAAGCATCAGTTTCTTCTCATTCATATGCAAATGTATGCTGCGAGCGCCACCAAAACCTTAATCAGATATCGTCCATATGTGGTGTAAGGATCAAGTTGCTACAATTCATTGTGCAGTAAATTATTATGTTAACAAGAATTATCAGTTCTCTGCTAATTAAGCTAATCAGCTCATCAATTAGCACATATTTTTCAACCCACCGCGTCAGCATTTGCGTGTCACATATCGAACTTGTTAGGTTTAGGTGTTAAGGACGCTTAAAGGTACGCAAGTGTATGTAAATATATGCAGAATGTTGCTCAGAAATGTAGGCGTCTGTTGAAGCAACATGACGTCGTCTGAGTGCCAAACAGATACGCCGGTTGCTTTTATGTTGCATTAACAACACAAGCGGTATTTGCTGCAGCATTAAAACGCACCTGTTGCCAGTCGTATCAAAGCACCATTACACCAAGGTAAAGCTGCCGCATTCAAAATCCTGCTTAAGTACAGAAGCAGTGACGACAAAATGTATTTAAAGTAATAAGAGTAGAAGTACTCCTTTGTAGAAGAATGCCTCCTCTGATGCATATATTACTTTATATTTCATGATCCGGCTTTAATGCGTCATTGCATTGGCAGTATTTTACTGTTTCCACTAATCAAACTGGAGATGTTGTTGCATCCTATCGGCTACAGATAAATCTACAGGGTCTTTAGATGATTTACACAAATTAGTATTCTTCTTTTTTTTTTTAAATCTTTTCCTTTTTTGCATGAAGATTTTTACCTTTTAGAGGCTCAGACAGATAAAATACAATTTTCAGGAGTTAGAAGGACAGTTTGTTTTGATAAATCTGACAGTCACCACTGGTTTAATATTTAAAAATGTCCTGTGTCTGGGCGCAGCTATAGCTCACCTGGTAGAGCTGTGCAGGGCTACAGTCCCAATGTGGAGGTCATGGGTTCGAATCCCGCTCATGACCCTTTCCCACATGTCCTCCCCCCATTCTTCTCCCCTACTTTCCTTTCTCTCTCTCACTAACACTATCCAATAAAGGCACAAAGGCCAAAACAATAACTTCAAACTTGTGTCTTTGGGAAAAATAGTCACTGCAACTGTTATACAAATGTATTGGAGTATAAACAGTATTTCCATCTTCAATGTACAAATGTGCAGAAGTATAAAATAGCAGAAAGTGAAGTACAAGTACCTCAAAACTGTACTCGAGTACAGCACCTGAATAAATGCACTACGATACTGCTTTTTGTTTTGTCTGTAATCTAAAGGATTAAATCGTCTCGTTTCAAACGATAATGATGTACCTCGTGTAAATTCTGCTCTCTTCATGAACCTCCATTTCAGTGCTCTTATAATCGTTGAGCTCCTTCCGGATGGCCGCCTAAGATGGAAAAAAGAAACACTTCAGGTAAATGTAAAGATGAAAGGAAGCGTTACACATGGTGTTAATATAGTGTGAGACATAAATCACTGCAGGGGAACACGTTGGGTGCATTCATCAGACTTGCTAAAGATGATCATTATTATTATTTTGTTTCCACACAGATGTTTGTGACAATGTTGTGAATGTCTTGTAAAGGGATGTTAGTATAATACATACTTGTTGTTGTGTCAATAAAGCCTGAGAACAGAATTGAATACCTTGTCAGCTGGAGTCAGCTTGGTCCACGGCTTATCTGCCCTCCTGTCATAGTCCTGGGCATCTGTGACTTCCACATATTCGTGGAATCGCAAGATTTTTCTTGCTTGTAGTTCTGCAACTGTGGGTCTTTGACTCAGCTACAATAAGCACACAGTTTTACATGTCAGTATAATGTCTGGCAAGCACATGATCTGATACTTGGATGTCTGTAGCAAATGTGCTGCTTCACCTTTCTGGTCAGCCGCCGCTTGATCTCTCGAACCTCAGCTTGTCTGTCAGCCTGATTTTTGGCTGAAGAAAAGAACGAGGACAGGGAAAGAACAACAGAGCTTAATTTAGACTCGGCTATGAAAGCTCGGTTTGATGTGCAGGAAAAAGGTAGAGTGAAAAGCAGCTTCCAAAATTAGACGTAATCAGTGTTTCAAGTAACCTTTTCAAGTGAAAATTCTTGCTGTTAATGCATGTGGAAATTACTGTTAGACATGCGAAAACACAGCTAGAATAATAAACTGTGGCTTTATCATTCACAGACAAAAGCATCCGACCAAGGAGTGGGGAAGGCTTCTGCCAAAACCCAGAGGCAAATTAGTCCAAACAAGTCAAGGAGCAGCTGAGTCAAAGCAGCGTCCCTCTTTTAGCATTCTTTGGTTGAGAAATTGAAAAGAAAGAGCCAATACTAACGCTGGAGGATGTTTCTTTGCTCGAGTTCCTCAGCAGTGGGTCTCTGGCTGAGTCGCCTGAAGTGAAAAAAAAAAAAGAAGCACTATTTTTACACAATTTCATCACCTTGTCGTTCAGGCAATAAGTAGGACAAAGATCTTAGAAATGATTCTTCAGGAAATGCACATTCACTATTGTCGGCTTAAACGAAACACAGAAAAAGGAACACGCTGCAGTCACCTTGTGAGCGCAGTGCCGATCTGCGTGCGAATGGCCTCCCACTGCTCCCTGCTCTGCCAGGTGAGGCCGGTCTGTCCTGGAGGCTGGTCGTCTCTGCTGCACCTCTCCTGGGTGAACCGGTCCCTGTCGGGGGCCGAGGGGCGGCTGCTGAGCTTCAGAGCCAGGGTGTCCTTCCTCTTCACCCTGCTGGCCAGCGCACCTGGATAAATGAAAAGCAGAGATGTTGCAGTCAGGTGTGAAGGAGCAGACGAACGCTGCAAGTCTAGAAAATGCACTGAATGATGTTTGAACCCAAAACTTACCGACAGGGTTTGAAATGCATCTTTAACAAATCGTCAAAATTATGCCATTTATCAGAGCCAGATCTCGACTGGAACCGGTTACAAAAAACAATCAAACTCAGTGTATTTATATCTGTATCTTCTTTTGAAAATATGGTGAAGCAACTTTTATCGAGTCCTGCACCTGCTTTTAGTGTATTTTATCTTCAAAGACTTTTATTGTTACGTTTTGTTTGTGTATTCTTTTCTTAAGGATGTATTGTATTTTCTGCTCTGTGCTGCCTCTTGGCCAGGTCGCTATTGTAAATGAGAACCTGTTCTCAATTAACTTACCTGGTTAAATAAAGGAAAAAAAATACAAAAACAAAAAAAACCCAGGAAAAATCTTTGGATTTTCAACTTTTCCACAGCCCTTGAACTCATATGTAACTTTTGGAAAATGAACCAAATCTAAGCTTGAAATCGTGATATATCTTTTTTGTTTTTTCAATTAATTTGCTTAAAATAAATTGTGTGCAGTAATCAGATTCTGTAAAAAAAACCTAAAAATTCTGCACACCTAAGTGCAGAAGCCACGAGGGGCTCGGCTGCAATCAACAGTCACATGACAAAAACTCTGAAAAGTCAGCTGAACTGGGCTGGGAAACAAATTAAAACAAATTAAAAACGTCTGTGAAAACTATCTCTAGTATGGAGGCTCTTAGGAAAACGTTGTAGATCTTAATTCAATGTTTTTTTTGAATTTTTAAAAAATAAATAAAGAAACTTTTCTACTTTTATTTCTATTGTTTTCATTTTCTAAGATTTACAGAATCATAACTGTGTCATATTATCCAAAATACAGCGTGAAAAATGAGCCCACAGTGAGCAAATAAAGCCTCAGAAACTACTTGGGGTTCAGGAAGCTACTTTTTCTTTCCATTACAAAATGATTACGCTTACTCGGCGGGGGCTCATCCTCCTCATCCTCATCGGAGTCTTCGTCTTTTCGAAGCACAGGACCGTCTGAGTCACTGTCCTCCCCATGCATGTCATGCTCTCCATCCTCATCCTCATCCTCGTCGTCTTCCTCCTCTTCCTCGCTACTATTTCCCCCCGGGATGACACAAATGCCGGCGTCACCGACCAAACACCGGCGACTCCGTGGCTCCAGCTCTGGCTGAGGGATCTCCCCGTCATACTCCTCCTCTTCCTCGTCGTCTTCCTCTTCCTCCTCTTCCTCCTCTGAGTAGTCATCTTCAGATCTAGTGGAAAGAGAAAAATGAATACACATGAAAGCATTATTAATACAGATGGAGCATTTGTGTTTATTTCACTAATTTAGAGGATACAGACATTTTTGACCCTCTGAGCCCTTAAACCTGCCGCTGGGTTCGTGCTATTTTAGGAAGAAATCGCCAAAACTAAAGTATTTATAAAAGCAAACAACTGTAAAAACAGGACGAATGAAGTCATTTCCAACTTTGCGTAGGTCCTTGAACTAATCACGTGTCACTCTTGAACCAAATTCAAGCTCCAAATCAGGATGTTTAATCAGAACAGCTTTACTCTGCAGGTCTCTTTTAAAAATTTGCCAAAAATAAGCCAATTGCATTCACCAGATCCTGTAAAAAAACAGAAAACTCTGCACTCCTTGGAGAAACTGTGATGCCATTATCAACTCAGCTGCAGTCACGTGACAACAATTTAGGGACCTTTCGGTTGAACTGCAGGCAGCGTTTACACAGAGCAGCAACAAGTAGGGAAACAAATTAAAAATGTAAGTAAATGTCCAGCAGGTGCACTTTTTTTTTCAGTATTGGTAACACCTTTGGGCATTTGGACAAAGCTGCAGATGTTGGTCCCAGGTTTTTTCAATTTTTGTAAATATTTAAGGAAAGTCAACTTTGTTTTTTCTATTTTGGTGATTTGTGGCATGAAAACTGTGTCATGCTGCAGAAAATAGATTTTGAGTTCTCTCTTGTTTAAGCCACGGCTGTGCTATTTTCACTGAGGTACAGGACTTCATATTGCCATCTTAAGTGAGTACAAAATGTGACAGGACGAGAAAATGTATGCATCCAACCTCCAGTATTAAATACTTCAGTGTAACCAGGAAACAAGTCTAACCCTCGGCCTCGTAGCTACACCGACTTTACGATGATCAGAGTGAGATTTTCTCCAGCTTTGTACGGAATCAAGTACAAAGCGTACAAAGCTTAGAAAATGGATGCGGAGGCTGCCCAAGGTCACCTGAAAAGCTGGATCTCATGTAGAGAGAAATACTACAGAAAGGCTATTATTTCTGCTGCTTCCTTCTTTGTCAGTTAACCTTGCTTTTAGTTGCTTGTGTGCAGAGAAACTCACAGTTTTAGTGGTTGGATGCTGACAGGCAGGGGGCGACCACGATCTCCCTGGTACTCCGGCGGGGTTTCGAAAAGCAGAGTGTGTGCACGCTGTAACCCGTCTGGATGCGGTTGAGCTGGGCCTGGACTGGACAGGGCCCGCTGGATCATGATGTGCAGCGGTACGGGAGCCGGGCGCTGGGGAGACTCTATGGTCGGGCTCGGAGGGTCGAACAGCATCGGTATGGGCTGGGGTAGCGGGTGGGGGTAGGAGTGCTGATGGTGCAGGTGGTGGGTGTGTATGTGCTGGCGGGGCGGCGAGGGCGGTATGTGAGTCGGCAGGGGAGGGGAGGGAGGCGGGGGAGGCAGCTGGAAGCCCATGGGGAGGCTGCTGTGGTCCTCCAGAGACAGCGGGGACGGGTTGATGGGTTGGTTGGAGTCCTCTGGGTTGCGTTTGGTGACTGGGGTGGTTCTCTTTGGGGGCATCGGGGGAGACGGCTTAGCCGGCACAAGACTGGCACCTCCTGTGGCTTGGATGAAGTCACCTGCAAACGGAGAATCAGTTAATCCAATCATATCCTGCACAGCAAAATAAACTTACACATGTGAGTGAGTTGCTAGCAAGTGCCTTATTTTTGCAGTCCAGTTTGCCTCTGTGACTTGAGTGCACAAGCATCAGTCATACATGTATTATATACCCAGACATGACAGACTGCACATGAACAAAACTGGGATTACATGTCTGACTGAGCATTTTTGCACACATACACGGAGTCGGATCACATGACTGGGCCATAAATGCACACCGGGACCAGTGTGCAGCATGTGCTCCGGGTCACAGAGCCAAAGAAGATGCAAACAGCCTCCATGCGCTTCACAGCCAGATTCTAAACCTGCCATGAAAACGTATTTACGAGCAAAGTGTAGCGCAAGAAGCTCAAATGCAAACCGTCGTATTATTAGCATGCAGATTCGTATATTTGCTACATGGTTCTTAGAACTCTGTAGAACAGCTCAGTGTTGAAAGCATAGCCGTGCTACTGGAGAACAGTGCTGACAGACTTGAAACATGCAGAAGGCTACAGTGCAGATTACATCTTCCTCTCGAAATCAAGTCAAGCTCGTATGTTAGAACCCCACTGCCCCTCCACCATCCCAAACACTCATTCATCCATTCATGGCCCCCCCATCCATCCCAGTTGAGCAGAAGCTGAGTGGATTAGAAGCTATAAAATTCATTTGATGCACTGCAGGCCGCAGCTGGAACCCGCTAAAGGCTCTCCCTCATCCACATGACAAACACACTCAACTGCACTCACACTCGCTCACACAGAAGTTGTCTCTCGAACACAGAAAGCGCGCTCATTATCAGCTCATGCGGCTCTTATACACCACATCCAAAGGGAAGCGATCAAGGCCAATCGACAAGTTAAAGGGAGGAAATATGCTGCCAGCTAGAAAAAGGATGCGACATGATGAAGAATGCAGACTCTGAAGGGGGGCATTCCAGACACTGGTACCCTGGTCAAAGAGCTACCGGAGGGCATCCTTTTACCTGAGCGCAGGCCTCCGGCCCGCCGGCACAGGTACACAGGCAGGGACAGGTAGACATCATAGTCGCACTCTCGCTTCCAGCAGGACCAGTAGAGCGGAAGCTGAGCGTTTTCTCCCCCCTGCAGGGCGGAGACTAACAGGGAGGAGACGGAGGCCTTCAGCTGGAGTGTTTACTGAATGCAGCTACATGGTGGAACTGTATATGTTGGTGATCAGATATTAAGTAGTGGTACACGATGAGGGAAGGGTTGTGATGCCCCTGATGCTCATCCACTATGAATGATTGAACTAAAGTCTTGATTACTATGATCGACCCTGCCAAAGGAATAGCACCACATATGTACTTATTTGTTTCTAGTCAGTAGTGAGATGAGGAAATTGCAACAATCCTTATGTTAAATATGAAGCTACAATGCAGGGAGAAATGGAAAAGGGCTCCTCATGAGCTCTTATTACCACATTGTGTCATTCGTTTAAACCTCTGAACCCCAAAACAGGTTTGAAAAACATGTTCTAGTTTTTAAAAAAAAACCCTCAAACGTACATTTTAAAAACCTCTAAGAAAAATAAATATTATAGCTGAAGGAGGAAAAAGAATGAAATGTTTGGCACTTAGGCTGCTATTTCATCGAGGCTTGTTCTGCTATGCCCAAGGATCAGCAAGGATAGAATTACAACTTTAAAAAAACAAAAAAACAACAACAAAAGGCTCCTTTCAGGTTACTTTTGCAGAGAGCGAAGCTGTAAAATCAGGAAAAAAAAAGTCTTTTAAAAAAAATCAATCATGTGTAATGTGCAGTTCTACTGGAAACATTAACCAACTCCAAGCTTAAAATGGTGATATTACATCAGAATCTCCTTAATCTCAATATTTCATTTAGAAAAGAAAATGTATAATACAAATAATTTGTAGTGAAAACACACTGTAAAAAAGTGCAATCACTTTTTTTCCCCAAACTTTCTATTAATCAATGAAAATCAGTTTTCTTTATCATGATTTCTTTCATTTTAACCATGTCATACTGCATAAAAGACATTTCTGAGTTCTCTCTTCTTCTGGCTATCGTTGTGATCTTTACAAAGAGGTTCACAACTTTATATTTCACTGAAAAATGAGCCCACAAGTAGGTAAAAATGTGACAAAAACAAACAAACAGAAAGTGCCTGGGGTTTAGAGGGTTAATGTGCATTAACGTGAGCATAAAAACAAAAGAAGGCTAAATGCCTCCTGGCTCCAGATCCATTTTTAATGGAACCGAACAACTCCTTAAAATATTAATCCTCAGTTATTCTGACTTCATGTTCAGGTTCAGCAAACAGTCAACAAGTGCACTAACAAATGTTTGTTCTCTAAACTACATTAGCGGCTCATCTGCTGGACTCCTGAACAATACAGCTTCTCTATTTCCTTCAGTAATGTTTTTCTTCCCATTTCACGAGTCGCACGACAATCTGATGACACAAATGATAAACACATAAGATAAATAAAAACACGCCTTAACCAAAGATATATGCAGACTGCAGGACAAGAAAAGCACATGTTAAAAAAAAAAGGTACCAAAATCATCAGATGTGCTGATAAGATGAATCAAAGTAGACAGCCTTGCCCAAGAGGGAATTAAGGCAAGATCCCAGATGAGACTAACCCACAGCAAACAACAACAACAACAACAACAACAACCACTACACTGCATCTGTGGGAGCAGCGGCCCACAGCCACAAGAGTCCCTGTTATCTTCAGAGTGTAAAACGCTGGAAAAGTTGCAGCTAAAATAGTCCAGGCGTAATAAGTAATTAGCTGGGGAAAAGCTGCTCAAGCTGTTCAGATAACATCATTACCAGGATGTTTGCATCTGTGTGTGTGTGTGTGTGTGTGTGTGTAGCTCGTTGTGTTCAAGACTTCTCTTTACCGTCAGTTGTGCACTGACTCATAAATGCACATATTGTATGCGCCAGTGGGAAGACTACGTGCTAAGTGAGCCGACATGCGAGTGTTCATGATGTGCATTTGTAACTGTTGATGACATGAAGTGGTTTTCCCTTCGTTGTCTGTTCAAGTCCAACTCCCATTGTTGATTTTACTCATCTCTGGGAATCATAGTTACATATTCAGAAGCCGTTTTCAGCAAAAATCATTCCCTTCTCCTTCAGAATAAGTGCATCCTCGCCTCCCTTTCAAATCACTCTTCCGTGCCCGCGGTAGCTCGAGCACACCAGCTCGCCTACAACGCTGCTGAAACACCGCAAAGTTACGCGAATTCAGCCACACATGTTCGAACTGGAAATCAATTCGGATGAAGAGTAATGACCATAGACTGTATAAAAGATGGACGTAGCAACCGGCCCTGAAAAATGAAGCCAACCCAGAAGTGTCAAAAACCTGCAATATCACTACGTCCACTAGCTGCTGGCTCCACAAAGCCCTGGCTCCCATAGAAATGAATTGGAAAAGAAGTGATCACAGATCACCAAATACTGCATTCCTACAGCTCAGGATTATTTTCTTACTAGTTTTCATGGTCAAATCCAGAGATCAGGTGGCCAATCTGAAAATAACTCAATACTGAATTTTTTAAAAATCGTCAACATTTTGCGGGACAAGGGGCGTGGCTGGCTTGATTGACAGTCGGCAGCGACCATACAGACGAAGCGAGCAGAAGGCGGTAAATGTGGGCGGGGCAGAGAGGGCCCGCCTCTCAATCCGTCTGACCAATCGCTGCTCCTATGGCTCCGCCCCCCTCCAAAAATCCAAGATGTCAACCAGGAAGTAGCAAAACCCTGGCTTCATTTTCTCAGTGCAGAAACCAACGGGTGACGTCACGGAAGCTACGTCCATCTTTTATACTGTCTACGGTAATGACACAGAGAGCCCCACCCTGCAAGTTGGATTCGTTCTTTATATGAAACCCCGGCGGCTTGAATCTGTGTTTCAGAGACAGTCGTCAGTTTCAAGGTGGAAATGCTCAGTCATGGTGTTGACTGCTTATTTTGCTCAGGATTTCCCTTCTGGCTAATAAAAAAAACAAAACACCATATGGACATGTTAACAAGGTAAAAAACTTGATTGAAGACAGAGGGGCCATTGAACAGAATCTGGCGCTCTCCTGCAGCACTTACCCAGCATGGCTGCGTTGCTCCTGTTCACGGGTTTGGGTGGAGGCAGAGGGGGCTGCTTGGCGACCTGAGAGGTGGAGGTCAGGCCCGAAGACTGCTGAGTGTTGGACCCGGCAGAAGACACAGACCGAACAGGTTTGGACGCCACAGCCGGGGGAGAGGAGTACTGGTTTGAGGGGTGGTTGGATGGTGTCCGGGGCGGACCCTCGCCGCCGGGTTCAGGGGCGGAGCTCATCAGCCACTTTGGAGGCATGACCGTCTGTTTGGGCGGCAGAGGCTCACGAAGGGTGTCGCGCAAGGCCTCCGGGTCCGGAACGAAATGGCTCTCTGACTCTAAGAAAACAAAAAGAAGCAAAGGGATCCGTTATATACTACAAAATAATTCTACTTAAACAACAAGTGCTTTTCAACTTTCCAGCAGTCCTTGAACTACTCATCTGTGACACAACCGTCCACTGGAAAACTTCACCAAATGTTTAAAATCCTATTTTATAAAATTCACTTTATTCTACACGTTTGCTTCAAAAACACACCAAAAGTAAACAACTTTCAGTGGTTCAAAATCCCTCTTTGCGCATCCAAGAAGCCATAAGAGTCGCAAACAACAATTACATGACAAAAATTCAAGGACTTATTGGCTGAACTGCAGGCTGTGTTTACTCAGAGGCAGAAAGGAATAAGATTAAAACATACGTAGTTAAATAAAGACAGTATTCGGCACTCCTAAATGTTTTCCAGTGTTGCAAACATCATTTGGAAAATATATATATTTTATTGATTGCAATGCAGTTTTTAGACCATAAAAACACAATGTTAAAAATAAATTTGGAATTTAAAAAAAAAGTAAATTTACTAGAATAATAAAAAAAGGATTTCTAATAAGATACAATTAAACAGTGCAAATTAAAGTAGATGATGACAGCAGGCTTTTTCAATGCTTGTAAAATAATAACATTTTTTTTATTTTTTTTTTTAAAATAATAACATTTTTTTTTTTAAAAATCAACTTTTGTTTTTTTTCCCTTTTTATATAATTTATGGCATTATAACTGTCATACTGCAAAAAAAAAATAAAAAATAAGAGTTCTCCTTTCTTCCAGCTATGGTTGTGCGGTTTCCATAGACAAATTAAAAAATAAAAATTCCCCCAAAATGAGGAAAAATGAGCAAAAACACCCAAAAGGTTCAGAAAGTTAAAAAAAATAATAATACAGCTTTAACATAGATTGAGTAATTTAAACAAAAATCTCCCGCTGAGGTGCCAACATTGAATTCTACATGAAAGAAAATCACAAAATATGCTTTTATCTTCTCCACTACTGAATCATAAAATACCTCTCAGCATCGCTATAAATGTTTCAGCTCAGAGACTGAGCAGCGAGCCTTTTTCTGCCGCTTCACCACTCCGAGCGCTCTCTGTGATAGCACTTGTTTGAGAATTGCATTATCTAGGGATCAGCTGTGAAGATAAACAGAGTAGGCGGCTGCAATTACCACCAAAAACCCACCTCCCCCCCTGCCCACCCCGCCGCGCCCCGGAGCGGCCCCCGCGCTGCCGCTGCTCCCACGCCATTCCTCAAAGCTGCAGCTCTCGAGTTCAGGGTTATTTATTTACAGATGAACCTTTATCACGGTGACGTCACGCGATCCGGAGAGGAAATAATCCGGCGGAGAAGCAGGAAGTGAGAATGAAGAACAGAGAGAGAGAGAGAAAGAAAAAGGAGGACAGAAAGCAGGATAAAGATAGAAAGAGAGTGGGAGAGAAAGTAGCATCAGAGAGAGAAAGACAAAAGAAAAAAAAAGGAAAATACAAGGTGAGATGGAGAATAGAGCCGAGCAGGGACACATGAAGGGAGGAGAAAATATCTGCTCACCTACAAATCCGTCGATAGAAAGAATTCTTTGTCGTAGTTTTGCATCGTTGTTTGCAATATGATGATTATCTTCTCTGGATCATTCAGACTTCCTCTCATCTTACTGACATACTTTCGCACAGAATTAATGATAAAACCGGAAATAATTCAGGTGCGAAACAACTGGACAAATGAGATCTAAAACCAGCATTTTTTCCTCAATTTATTTATTTATTTTTTTTCCTGAGGAATCAATTATAGCTGTGGCTCTTCACCAATTATCACTGAGCTGACAGTGTTAGCGTTAAAGGGCAATAATGGGTATAGTGATCGTGCCACATTAATTAGGAGAGCAGAAGAGAGGACGAGCTATTCCCTCATGTTCCTAAATAGGAAGCGTAGCTGGAGCAGCACCCCTGGGAGCCGACAGGAGTCTGTCTATATCGGGGAGGACAGCACATAAGCAGGAAAGTGACAGCAAGGAGCAGGGAGGGAAAAAAAAAAAGAAAAAAAACACCCACTAAAGATTCACCTGCTATCTTCTAACATGTATGAAGGAGGTCGAGTTGTAAAATGTGCACTTTGTCTGTGACTTTCTTCCAGTGACAACAGGGATCTCTGGATTGCAGCTTTTCAAAGCTGGTTGGAAAATGACTCACCTCTGCGAGCTCTTCCTTCCTCAGCAGATGCATGTCGAGGGAGCGTCGGCTTCCAGTCTGCTTCTGCGGGCCGACTCCTCCTGCCGTCCTCCGATGGGGCCTTCTGGAGCCCCGGCCTCTTCTGCCCATCCTCGGGGTGAAGTCTGCCCCCGCGTCTGCCCTCCTCCATCTGGCCATGAATCTGGCCCTGCCAGGCCATGTTAGACTTCCACTCTCCCTCCCCGTGCCCACGCATCCCCATCCCTCCGCTCCTCCGCCCGTCGTCGTGATGCCCCGTGCCCCTGGGGCACAAAACTCCGCGGCGGTCTCCGTCCGAGGGTGAGCGGCCCCTGCAGTCGTCCGGCTGGGTGAGCCATGCGGGGTTCATCCTAAAGTCCGACTCTGAGGGGAGTTTGCCCTGATTACACGGGCTCCTGCCACCGCTGATGACTCCACCTCCTCCGACCCCGACAGGCAGAGTGTGGCCATTCTTCACGTAGGACTGCTTTTGTGCATCTCCATCTGAAAAGGTTGGACCCAAAAAAAAAAAAAACCTTGGTTAGTCTCATATAGTCAGAAAGGGAGAAGGGTCTGACTGCACCTCATTATCATTCAGCTATCAGGGGAGAAGAAAGCATTGTCCTGTTTGTATTCCTTTGAATCAATGAGTCATTTTGGAGGTGCAATAGGGAGCAGCTGTAAAACTGATGTGCGAATTTTGGTGATCTGCATTTAGGGGGCAAACACACACAAAAAAAAACAAGGAAGGCAGCTCTTCTTGCACAATCCAAATCTTCTGCAAACTTGAAATGTTCTGCATGTTCTTAAGAGCTTTACTTAAAGGCAAAAAGACTTCACTTTTTGGTTTATAAAAAATGTTTCACCTCTCATTCAACAGGCTTCTTCAATTCTGTTCCAGAACAACAAAATACAAATAAATCTGATTAATATGAGCCGTGACGCTGTTCAAGTCAAGAAGTCTGTAAAGAAAAGTAAAGTGATGCTCCAGAACTCTTTGTGAAGAGAGAGGTGAAATGTCTTCAAGAACCAGAAAGACAAGTCCAGCTGCCTTCAACTAAAGCTTTTTGATTACCTGGATGACTAAGAATCGACTCAGGCTTTCAGCTTGTTGGCTGCGAGCTTGGAGACTGGAAACAGTTACGCACAGATAATGGAAGGGGAGGAGAGGAAATTGCAGGCTTATACCTGAAGTCTACATCCAGTGAGTCAGACTGATTCCCTGATGAACACACAACTCAAAAATGACAAGATCCAGCGTTATTCTGAGGCATCGAGCGAGTGCGTCACCAAATATCTGGTACGCGGCCAGACTCCAAACTCCTAAACTAATCAAATTACACCAATTACATTCAAAACTGTCTCGTTTGATACTGTAGAACAAATCCGACGCAATAAACAGGACTGATGATTAGACAATTGATCTATTAGATTATGAAGCTCCTGCTGTTTCTACTTTCTTAAATGTCAGTGTGAAGATTTGCAGATTTTTTTCCCGTTCTACGAGCGGCTCTGAGATAAAGTGACGGGTGTTTTTGCAGAATTATTTTTAGAAAATGATCAAAATAATCATTCCATATTTTGTTTTAAAAAAAGGAAGGTGTCCTTAACCCAAGCCCCACAGACAGAGCCAGTGTTTGTTGGTGTGATGAAGGAGCAGCTGTAGGTTTAATAAATGGGCTTCTGCTACAGCGGGGCCTGCACAACGCTCGCACACGCCCCTCTCAGAGCGATTTTGCTGCAGGGCGCGATTCGTTCCACTTTCCCTCAGCTCTGGAGAGTGGCGTGTCATTTTAAACAGATATTGCATTACTTTGAAAAACAGCAAGGTGAAAGTAAATTTGCCTTCTTTAAATATGTCTCAGACACCTGCCGGATGCAGGGACGACAGCGCTCCTGCCAAAACGCGCTGATGACTTAACTGCATCGCCTGCGTGGGTGTGATCGCCTCAGGGCCGCTGCTGTCAGAAACAGACACTACTGTGTAAAGAGATCAGATGAATCACAGAAGTCCTCTTACCGTTGTCCGGGACTTCCTTCAGCACTCCCTGTTCTATGAGCTCCTGTCGCGTACGCCTCGTCGACATCTTTCTCTCCAGCTCTGCCGACAACAAACAGGATTACACACCAAATGTTTTCCCCCTCAAGAAAAACACTGCAGTGACCTTATGCTCCAGAATTTAAAGATGCAAGCTCAGAAACCATCACTCAACAGGATGTTTTGTTTGCGGCTTATTGTTTAATGTGCATTGACTATATCAGGGGAGTCAAACTGGCCATTTGAGCGAGAACACACGCACTTCTGATGAAAGTTGAATGTAAGCGACATGGCCGGTAAATAAAGGTGGGGCGGGGTTCGCTCACACAATGACTTTACAGCACAAACCTTCGGAAGTTTCCTTGAATTTCTCGCTGCTTTTCTTCTTCCGCCACTTCCACGGCTTGAAGATCTTGCCAAGGGTCGAGAACTTGCCTTTGCGCTTTGGGGGAGGGGTGCTGTCCCCCGTGCTGCCCCCCTCTCCCACCATTGTGCCGTGGTGCTGCTCAGTGTCATCATCTAAACACAACGAGAAGATAGAAATTTAATAAATATGCAGCAGGTACAACCCTCTGAAGCCTTAAACCATAAAAGGCAGGTTATCTTCGAAAATCGATTTTTTTTTTTTGGCATGCCTCATTTAAAAAACTCACTAAAAACAATCAGTTTATGCGATCCTGATTCTATTAACGGGAAAAAATTCTGCACTCTGTGGCGCAGCTATGAAGCTGTTGGTGGCTCGACTGCAATAATTAGTCACGTGACAAACACTCAGAGACTGAACTGGGTTGAACTGCAGGCGATGTTTACATGGAGCAGATTGGAGTCGGGTCTGAAAACAAATACAAAATTAGGATTAAATTAGCAGGAAAGCCACCTTTGTTGTTGTGTTTTCACTGATAACACTTGTGGGCACATGGAAAAATGTTGTACATATAGATTCCAGGTTTTTACATTTCTTTTGCTGAATAAATAATACATACTTTCTTCTTTTTTTAAAAATGATTTATGATATTATAACTCTGCTATTACTGCACAAGGGATTTTTAAAATCCTCTCTACTTCTAACCATGGTTGGGCCGTTTCTAGAGATGTCCTGAACCAGATCGGGATCATGGCTGATCAGGGAAGTTTTTAACTGATCGATATTGGAATCATCCTACGACCCATCCTTTGTTTAAGACTGCTGACACACACGTGTTGTAAATTTGATTACATAGTTTAGCAAGTGCAGCAACATTAATCCATGATTGACTAATTAATAATATCAGTTCAGCAAATTCTTAATCGGCCATGCGCTGATATTAGTGGTGACGCTAGATGCATGATACTATTTGTGACAGTGGCCATTACAAATACCACTGGTACATATGAACAATGTCATGTGAGCTGGCTGAAAGTCATGAAGACTTTGTCATGGTGCCCCTTTACTCGCTGAACCCGCACAATACCCTCTGCTTGTCAACACGGAAGTGCCCGACTTCTCTGGTTTCTACAATAAGAGTCTCCACCTGGTGGTGCAACCAGGTATTACAGCTAATCTACAATACCTGAAGTGTGTTATTCTAGGAAGATGGTGTATTAGCAGACACCAGACAATCATAAATGACTCGTATTGGACTGTGCACATTTAAAAAAACAAAAAACCAACAACAACTTGATTTAAACATTCCTGACCAACTCTACGGAGCTGCAGAGCACACAGTGAGTGAAAATGTGACAGGAGGAAAAAACAATAATAATAATAATAAAAGCCCAGAGACTGCTTGAGGAAGATTTTTTTTTAAAATCAGAAACCGCGACATGGAAAATAAGCGTACAGATCCATCAGCAGCCATATTATCCCCACAGCACAGCTTTCAATTCTAACCGAGCTGATCTGCTGCCTTTGTAACGAGGGCCAGGATCATTACGGCTGTTATTATCTTTAGCTGTTAGTTCTCGGGGACTGAGTGTGCCTTGGCAGGTTGATGCTGAGAGCTCATGGACTCCTCCACACATCCACAGTTAACAGGAGAGGTCTGACACTGGCACTGAGCCAGGATTTCTCACTGTCAAGTGCTCACATTCCTTAGCTAGATGGAGACTAGTGCCTTATCAGCCTTTCAGCCCTCTGTGGAGAGGCAGGGCACACATGGATGCAGTCATAAGCAGCAGAAAAAGGCTGCCAGTCATGATGCATACGAAGAGCTAACAGCCAAGAAGCAAAACCTTTTAGAGAACACCGGTCATTATGAGGTGTCACCCGGGCTCCAAGTGCTTCATTAAATGGCATTCTGCAGTCATGGCTAAATATTCCGGGTGACGTGATTGACAGGCCACCTGACAGAGTGCTGAGCTCGAAGAGAGTTTCAAACATTCGCTCTCTGTTCAGGCTGCAGCTGCTCGATCCAGCAGACATAATATTTACCAGCGGAGGGAGAACAGAGTCCGAACTGAAACATCAGCCCAGTGCACGCACAGGATGTCTAGGCGACAGTAATGCCTTGCAGTCTGATTCCCACAACAATATGGTCCCACACAATACTGATGTGGCTTACTTACCCGTCCAATGAAGGAACCAGGAACAACAATAACAACAATATTATTCCTGGATAGAAAGCGACTCTTGGTTTCACAAACGCACAGCAAGTCGGGGTTAGCTAGCTACAGACCAGCACCCCTGGAGCTGGCAGCGTTTCAGTATCTTACTAAGGGACATTTTAGCATGGTGGATGGTTGCTGACACAAGACTCAAAGCCATTTTTGCAGCTGAAGGACAGAGTGTTTAACTCCACACTGCTGGCAGGGTAAAATTTGAACTGAATGCTTGTAGCGCAGAGTTTAGAAGCCTGGCAGACGGCAAAAGCAGAGATCGCAAAACAAATAAAATTAGATTTCTTTTTGCTCACTCTCTACTGCAAGTTTTAAAACGACATTCTGACAAACAGACACTAATCTACCTGGAAGAGGGGTGTTAAGTGTCCAGCTTCCATGGTGGCGGGACCTGAAGCAGCATGCCATGGGGAAGCAGGGAGCATTCAGCAACCCCAAAATCAACTATCCTGTGTATATCCAGCAGTCAGATCACAGAGGAAGAAAATGCAGAAGAGCTGCTTGAAACTACAGCAGAGAGGCTCCGGGTTCAAGAGACATATCCACACCATGGAAATCCAGCTTATCTTGGCGAGGTAGAAATCTGAGGATTCAGACCAGCTGCCATAACATCCAGATTAAGCATTGCTTAAGGCAGCGTCTCTGTGATCCAGAACTGAGGTTCTCACAAACAGCAGACTGCTCTGTCAGAGAAGCCTCTGATACAGTGGCTCAGCTGAAGCCAGTGAAGCAGGATAAGAGCTGGCTGTGCCAGGCCTGCACACTCCAAAGCACTGCAGAGATGACGATCGCACAGGACTCAGCCCATGCAGCAGGCATCCGCTTGAAAAAGATGACTGACCGTATCCTTAGGAGACTTAGGCGGCAAAACCCGATTACAAAATGTGTCCATCTACCATCAGAAAAAAAAAAAGAGAGAGGAAAAAAGTACAGATCGTCCAAGTCAATTATCACATGCAAGAGAGCTGTGGATCCACTCAAAAGGATTCTTCACAGATACTGAAAAACTCTCCGACATGCCATTGTTTCAGCTGTAGTGAGAGGAGGTCTGGTGTGTGGTGGCACTACAGCTGTGTGTGACTGGGAATGAGAGTAAAGGGTAAAAAAAAAAAAGAGCTACAAAGGGAGAAAAAGTACAGACATTATGTTGGGGGGGGGGGAGGCTGGAAACAGTCACAGAATCAGGGTGGAGTGCCGTTTCCTCCCCGAGAACAAAGACAGCCTCTTCCCCTCATACTCAACAACACGGTCCGCTGTACAGCTCAGGGAAACACGCTGCTAAAGGTGGGTGACACCAGTCAAACTAATAAATGATGGTGTTAAACGTAGTCCATTCACAACAAGGCCCAAACCAGGATTATAGCAGTCATGCTCCGTAATCATGAGCTCTGCCAAGATAAGGCACCAGTCAGGAAACATGGGGGTTTGTGATTGTGTACGTGTTCCTCTGACGTCGTCCTTTACGAAGCCACACCTACCGCTCTGTGAAACATCTCCCCAAGAGTCCGTCTGACCTCATGAGTCAATGAGTCACGGCAGGCCGGGTCAGGTGAGCGCGTGGTTAAAGGAGATTGTTGTTTTAAAGGCCGTCCTGATCGCTTACGTAAGAAGCCGGCGTCCACGGGGGTGCAACAGTTGGGAAATACCTCCAACCTCATTATAATCCCGACCCATGCCAGGGCAGATTATGAAATCTAATCTACTTAATTGACAGCATGGCGCAGTTAGAATAACTGTGCTTGCTTCTTGTGGAAACCTGTGGTTACTAAAATGTTCACCAGTCGTGGGAAGTCAGAAAAACAGTCCTGGAGCGTACCGTAATATGAGCATGTGGTCTAATTTGTTAAATTTAAAGGTTTAGTTTCCCAGACAAAGATTAAGCCCGGTCCAAGACTAAAAACTTTTTTCAGTGAACTTTTCCTTTAGTCTATGATTAGTCTTAATCCATGTCTGCGAGTCGATAATTTTGTCTTAACTATGAAAAAACTTCAATTACGAGTGTGATCCAAATTTATGTAAAAGCCCAAAGTCAGACAGAAATCCTGACCTAATTTTCCACCGTAACATCAGAAAATAAGTGCGCAACACATGCATGAGAGTGTAAAAACACTGTTGAGATTGATCCACGTGATCCCAGTGATTTAACATTCCTTGTGGTGGTGAAAGTGAAGGAGGGGCTGAGAGAAGGGGGTAGCGAGAGGAGACTGTGCGAAGTTGATTACACAATCTTCAAACCTCATCTCTCCTCACTGAAAAACTATCAAAGAGGAAAATAATTATATGCTGTTAGGAGTGGAGGAGGGGGGGGGGGGGGGACAAAAAAGACAACTGAGGAGAGTGCAGAAGTGAGTCCAGAAACTCACCGCCATTGTTGTGTTGTTGTGGGTCCTGAGCTGGGATCTCCACACGAAGGCTCTGTCCCATGATCCAGCCCCTGAGGGGCCTCTACCTGTCCTGCACCCAGAAACGTGAGCGCTACGCTGGACAGATCAGCAGCTGCACCTGCCTTCCTTCTTCTTCAACAAAGCCCTCTTGCTCTCTCTCAGATCTTTTCTTCTTCTCTGTATTCTCTCTCATCTGCACTTCTTCTTCTATGCCTTTCACTTCAGTCCCTCCCTCTCACAATCTCCTTAAGACCTTCCCTCCCTCCAGGAGCTGGACTCCCTCTCCCCTCCACTCACTGACCCTCCCTCCTTGGCTCGCAGCACAGGTCAGCATTCACTGACAGATGCCTACCATTCCTGGGAGGACGACGAGTTATGCTTTCAATTTTGACGGGCGCGCTGCGGTATGCGGTGCGATGTGTGCGTGCAATAATGTATGTACGACGTTAAAGTATGCTTTGTGGTGCAGAGCGTCTCAGGAGAAGAAAGCGTTTCATGATTCGGGCCAGACAGTGAAAGGAAAAGACTTCACCATCACAGAGGAAACTAGACTTGAAACCGCAGAGCTGTGACCACACTGCATGTCCACAAAACAATTATCCTTCTAACACAAAAGTGTCAGTATGTACGACTTCCTCGAGCTGAGAGAGAGAACAGAAGATACTGTATACACAAATCTAAATTAGCAATGCCTCCAAACTGACAAGCAAAACCCGTAATTTAGTCAAGATGTGCTGGACGGAGGAGAAAAACTCAAACAGTTTCAATCAATTCCTTCAATCAGGGGAAATGTTACACAAGATCAGACCTGATTTTTGCAGAAACTGCGTAAAGGTCAAGTGTGCCAGAGATGCTACTTTCCTCTCAGCATTTGCACATGAATGTCGATCGAGCTGACGAATTGATCAGACGAATAGAAAGATGTGTTGATCGGCTATAAGGTGAAGTTTATGTATTCTGTATGCTCGCTAATATGAGGCGACTGCCGTCGTTCAGAACTAGCAGGGTGTTTATCATGCTGCTCACCTCTCTTAATTCCTCCAGGCACCATTTTACTCACATCTCCAAGTCTCTTATCACAATTTGAACAGACTTGGAGGCATTAGCATGACTTTGAAACATGTTTGCCAAGGAGAGCTGTCCTGTTTTGGGCTTGAATATAGAAAGGCAGAGCGAGAAAGTAAAAGAAAAAAAAAAAAAAAACTTTCTCTCAACTAGAGGAAAAGCAGGAGCTGGACCCCCTGAATTAGTGCTTTGATTCCTTTTGAGGTTTGAGTGTCTTCAAAAAAAAAAAAAAAAAAAACCCTTGTTTTGTGCCTCTGAGGAATCCAGTGCGCCGAGCTGTGTCATTATGCCTGGATAGATCAGAGTTTTCTGAGCGTTTGGCTGCATCTCGGGCTGTTTCTAAAGATGGAGAACGAGTGTGTTCGGCAGCGTTCCTTTTCTCTCCCTGTGCCCCACATACAGCCTCCACACCGGGCCGGCTTCCAGAGAGAACTGAGCCAATCCGCATGAGCCCAGAACCTGTTGGCCTGACCTGGATAACAGACTGGGCCAGGCTACTTCATCAGGCAGCCAGAAAAAGTCAGGTAAGCATGTACGTGCACGCGTGCATCCAGGCCTGTCCGACATGCCGAGAGTTCGACAGGGTGGTGCTAGAAAAGCTCGCTGCTCATTCATGACATCAAATGTTTAATGTCTTGATCACCTGAACTGCTCACGGAAATGTACATGGAGGTAAAGACGAAGGGAAGGAGACGGAACGGGCAATTATTTTTCATCATCTGGTCGGCTTGGCACAAAGACTGGATGGCAATAAACTTTAAATTAGATGTAGCATGTTAGTGAGTTTTTGAGGCGCGAGTAGGCAGATTGTGTTACCTCCGGACAGAATCCTGACAGCCGATTCGCTAAGCTAACAGGCTGCAGGCGAGAGCTTCATAAACCCTTTTCAGACGCAGGATGCTGCTTCATCAATCTGTTGAAGTGACAGCACTCTGTCACGCAGGCATCGGTCACTTGTGCTCATGGCTTTGCTCAGACGTACCCACCACTGTGACTGAGAGACTCACTGTATGCAAACAATATTTGTCATTTAGATCAGGCAGAACTGACAGTGTAGGCTATTTATGATTTCCTAAATGCTGAAAATTGTGTTGATGTGTGATCACTTTATCCACAGTAAAATAAAAACATCCCCATAACTACGTGTGTGACAGCTCACCTTTCTAAAATGCAGGGAAGTTATTAATCACTACATCTTGATTAATCCCATCCCCCGAAGCAGAAGACAAAGGACATAAAACGCATCGCAGATCAGCGACCAGCACTTCCGTGTCGGCAAACAGAGTGCATTGTGGGACTTTAGCTACACAAGTGCCACCATGACAAAGCCTCCTGTGATGCTTAATGTCTTCTATGTGTGTGAATGCACTCAACTCCCTCTCTTTTAAAACACTGAAATGCTGCTGTTCAATGCTGGACATACCTAATAAATCCAGAGGAAAGACCCCGACAAACGACTGACAGCAAAAAACTAGACTAAGGCCACGTTTACACGTCGCCAGGCATCTACGTTTTCAAAAATAACATTGTTCACACCAGATTGTTAACACAAACCCGTTAAGAGCTGCTATGAGCATGCCAAACCTATAGGGGGCAGTGTAACGAGAAGCATAAAGTCATGCTAGCCAATCAGAATCCTGGAGAAGAGAGTTGCTTCCTGGTAACGGCGCAAGGGTCGTTTGTTTGGACCAACAAAGCCATCCTTCTCCTCTGCTCCTCCACATAATAAAACATTAGTTATTGTAAATGCAAACAGGCCAAAAGCATTTGCACAAACGCAAAAACAAGCACGGCTTTAACAGCATCCATTTCTATCACAGCAGCCAAACTGTAAACACACATGAAGGTGATCACGCTTTTGTCGCATCCTGTGGCGTCAAACTCCTTCTCCGTTTTTCCAAATCTCCACTTTGGCTGGAACTTTCAGATATGATTGTTTTCAGTGACTCATAGTTTCGTTTACGTGCAAACCAAAGGTTCAAACGCATTGAAATATCGCCTAAAGCTCATGTTAATGTTTTACCAAAACCTGGATTACATTTAGTGTTGGTGAGAGAAATGAATCTACGCTGTCTTTATTGCAGTAAAGTTTCATTTTTATAGACATTTCCGTTTGTAATAGATGAGAATCTGTAGAGCAAAGTGAATGAGAACGTTGTTTTGTATGTTTTGTGATGTGTCTGTGTGATATTTTAAAATCAATATTGGTGATGAAATATGGGAAAAAAACGTTCCTTGAATCGCAACTCAAAGCAGGTTGCTTGAGCAGACCTCTGCATGAATGTGATGGTACGCAGTTCGAACATGTCAAAAGTGATACGGAAAGGTTTCTACATCAGACTTCGTAAGACTGCCGACGCCGCTTTGTCAGAAAAGCGAGGAGGGTGGTCGACAGGACAGTCCACATTCAGATGCCGTCAAATTAACAGGAATGGACGGAGTGCGTGTCTAAAGAGGGGCTTTGTGAATGCATTTCCTCCAACGATTCCTCTAATGCATATTCCAAAACACTGCTGGATCTTTACACAGTGATGAGAACAGAAGTCTTGAACGACAGTCCCTTTAGAAAGCTTAGCGGAGGCACATTTAGACATTCTAACTGCTTTCAGGGCAGATTTTGTTTCACAAAAGGGAACTGAAGAGCTACAGGTGATGGTGAACAAAAACCACCTGTGCACATAATCGAGTTTATTACTTCCTGTTCCTGCACAGCCAGTCAGCTGCCCGGTTTATAGGAGGAGGAAGGAGCAGCGCTGCCACAAGAGCATGTGAAAACAGTGACCAACGGGCAGCTCATTTTAATACAAAGCAACTCAAATTCTCAGTAAAAAATCAGTGGAACTTAACACAATAGATATTAACTAAATCTTCATGTAAACACACGGCAACGAGGGAAAACCCTGAAAAAGCCAGAGGTTTCGGGAGGGGATCCTTGATGTTGAGAGGATGTATGGCTGTAGTCCTGAGTGGCTCGTAAAAGGCGCAGAGGCTAGACAGAGCCCGTAAACACAGTGGATGTACAGCGAGACGAGTGGATCTACAGCTCTCTCTCCACGGCATTAACACTGCACTTAACAAACCACAACGAGTAACTTTGCTACTCACCGCGATTTTCCATTACAGAGTTTGAGGCACACCAGTCAACGGTTCCTGAAAAACAGCAGTCGGAGCGTCAACAACAGTTCAGCATGTGAGCGGAGACACTTTCAGATAAACAGCAGTGGCAGTGATCCTATTTTTCAGCACTGTAGTTTAAGTTTTTGATCCTCCGAACCCCAAACGATTTCTGGTCATTTGCTAACGGTCATGTTTTTACTCAACAACTGCATCTCTATAGAAACAGCACAACTATGACAAAAATGAGGGAAAAATGTCTTGTGCAGGATAATAGATTTATCATATATTATTAAAAACATTGATTATTTATTTAATAAAAGAGTGGAGGAAAAAAAAAACCTTGAATCAACACGTGCCCACTGGTGGGGCTGCAGCTGACACAGAGCGAACGTCAGGGAACATCCTGAAAAGGTAAATGATGACTCTGCAAACTCTAAATATTTGACTACATACATTTTTAATTTCTTTCCATGCCTGTTTCCTATTCGCTCTGTGTAAGCACAGCCTGTAGTTCAGCCCAGTAATGCCAAAAAAAGATTTTTTGTCACATAGCTGCTGGTCAGAGCTGAGTCATTTACAGCTTCACAGTGAAAGGAAGGAACACAGATATTTTTATATTATTATTATTATTTTCAGAATCTGTTTAAACAAAACAAATAGAATAAAGTGACTTCAATGACATCTCACTATTTTAAAGTTGAATTTGGTAAAATGTTGTGGAATTAAATTGTAAAACTTACAGCATCAGGAGGTTGAAAATGAAGCAAACCTGTTTTTTTCTGTTTCTAACTGGCAATAAATGATGTAAATGTGGTGATTTCTTTAAAAAAGATAACATGCCTTTTAACCTGTGTTTTGGGGTTCATAGGGTTCACAGAGCTAGCCCTGCATCCTAACAGCTGTAATTAGTCTCCAGCATAGAAGCATCTGAAGCATCTAAACCAGACTGACCTGGAAAAGCATCATCCAAAAATCTACTTTAAGCTAAATTTGAATGAATAAAATATGTACAATATGCCTTTAATTTGGCTGAAAGAATCCAATTTTAAATGCAGTATAGGGATTCATATGTGTATATTTCTCTGCTTTAATCAAATTATTAAAGTGTCAAACAATAAAATATTTTTTACCATCTCTCGATAGATTTTGGTACAAACCACTGCTAAAATTTGCAATTTTATTTTACTGCTGCAACTAAAAATATGTTTTATTGTTGAATAATCTGTTGATTACTTTCTCGATTAACCAGTTAGTTGTTTGAGCTCTAAAATGTTCAACTCCCAAAGATAACATCCTCAAATGTCTTGTTTTTTCATCTACTTGGTTTTTACAAAAGAGAAAAAAAATCAGCTAAAAAAAAAGAAAAAGGTTGGAATCAGAGAACTTTTCTTTTTGACTCAAACTGGTTAATTGATTTAAAAAAAAATCCTTGTTGATTAATATAACAATGACAACTAATCGATTAATCACTGCAGCAAATTTTACATAACAAGGTTTCATTCAACTCTTAAATACTGTAAACACACGTTCGTTTTAAAATAATTTTCATATGTGTGTAAATCATTTTAGCATAATTAGTTGTGGATTTGTGTAAATATAAAAAGCTGTACACCTACACTGTAGAAAGTCATGGGTGGGGTGGGTGGAGGTGGTCGAGGTCCTCAGCAGCAGCAGTACAGCAGGATGTTCTCAGGTCTCCAGCATGCTGATGATGGCAGCTCCACCCATCTTAGCCCCTCTGGAGGAGAAAAACAAAAAGGAAAGATGACATCAGGGTTAGTCAACGCATTGCCAAGAAGGAACGAAGATCAAAAATTAATGGGGTTCTACTGATTCCCAGAAACTGGCTGCAAAGACGCAAACACATTAAAGCATCCGGACCGGAGAACGCAGAACTCAGGACCTCTGTGTCTGTGAGCCCGACGGACGATATCACACATCTCAGGAAAAAATGTGCTTTATTTTTAGTACTGTAATAATTTTTTTTTTCTAGGACAATAAAGGACAGACAAAAAAAAAAAAAAAAGACGTGTGGATGAAACAGGAAAGAGGATTTATGCAATTTGTGCTGTTATGTATTTGAACGAGGGTGTAGAAAGTGGGAAGCAGGGAAAAAAACAAAACAACAAAGGCCCTCAGAAGCTCAGTGTGTAAGAACATCGCACACGGTTTGGTAAAAAAAAAAAACACTACAGGGATTCTCAAAAATGGACGACTGGAGTGTGGATCCGTTGCTGTCACGTCACGCTGCTGCTGCTGGTGGTGATGGTGGGAGAACGGCTTCCTGGCAAACACTCAGACTTTTAGTTCCGACCGAACGTTGCTCTGTTCACGTGTGAAAAGTCAAAACACTCACGAAACACTTTTGGTTATGCAATTAAACACTTAGCATCACTACAGGACTACACACAAACCCTCTTAGGTGCTTAAAGTGGGTCATTATGTTTGACAAAAAATATTTATGTGTTCTTTATTTTGGTTAGCGACGTTCTGGCTGAACAAATACTGTTTATGAACCCTCTTTTTTTTGCTCCAGCAACATTTTTACTCGCTGTGGGCTGACTTTTTACTGCACCATAAATTCCTGCACTTCTGGTCCAAATAACACAAACATGGCTTGAAGAGAGGGAACTCAGAGATGTCTGTTGGTCAGTATGACACAGTTACAGTGTCATATATCATCACAACCAAGGGGGAAAAAAAGGAAAAAAAACTTACATTTCTTTTACAGAAGAAGAAAAAGCAGGAACAAACATGTACAACGTTTGTTCCAAGCATCCACAGGTGTTACCAAAAATGTGGAAAAATGGGGTCTTGAGACGCTATATCTATTTAACATCTGTTGACATTTATTTTAGTGATGCCATGTTTCATGTTCCTCTCAGTTTGTTTCCTCTCTGCTGTGTGAACAGTTCAGTTGAAACATCGCTGAATTTTTGTCATGTGACTGTCGGTCATAGCTGAGCTCCTCGTGGCTTCTCAACTCTGTCGACCAGCACAGATTTTTAAAAATCTAAATAAATTTGTACAGAATTCGAAAACTTTAAATGGTTTATTTTTAAAATGAGACGGAAGATAAAATGTCTATAAGAAATGAAAAATATCAAGATTTTAAGCCTACATTTGGTTCATTTTAGTGACGCATGATATTAAAATTTCTGGCTGATCCCGATATCAAGATTTCTGACGTCGCCGATAACCGATATCACCGACGTCGATTTTCAAAATAAGCCAACACTGTGAAAACTATTCAGAAGAAGCCCATTCCAAATTAGGCCACATGGTCTTCTTTAATATGCAACAAAAGTAAGTCAGTAAGTCCAGGACGGTTTAAGTTAAAACATCTGTGAAATAGCAGCAATATCAAATGTAGAGACGAAGGCGCTGATGTTAGACAATCATCGGTTTCTTCGTAGGACTGATATATGGGAAAAAACACTAACATCGGTCGATATGATGCATTCCTGGTTCATTTTCAGACAGAGCAGCGTGACACACATGATTCATTTAAGGACGTTTACATTTTTACAGTTTCTGGCTCTGATAAATGTTTTATTTGTTGATTTTTTTTTCTTAAAGCTGACCTTTCATACCTGGCAAATTTGTTTTTTTTTATTTATTTCAGATTTAGTAAATAAATACATACACTGACAGGGATTTTTTTTTTTTTTTCTCCCGCAATAAATTGTGACGTAATTCTCCTGCTGATTCACATCTAAAACTAAACCTGGTGCTGCTGAGCTTTGCGGGATGACAGACGACAGCACTTCTCTGTAGGTTATTGTGGAGCCGCCCTTTGATTTGGTTCAACTTCTGTCTTTCGTGTTTTTAAAACGTAGCGCAGGAAACGTGTTCCTCAAAACGGCACCGAACTTAACATCGCAATGCTTTCAGTGTTTGTTGTTTCGCGCAACTTCAGTCGATGTGAGAACAGACGCCGCACATGTAGAAAAGAATAGAACGACTTCACTGGTAAAGTAGTTTTTAAAGACGACCACCTCTGGGCTGAGCTGAGGGAAATCAAAGTGCACGACTGTTCGCACATTTTTTGACAGATATTGTGATCTGTGATACAATTCTAAAAGTCAAACCTCAGTTTAGTATTCACCCTGTGATGTATTTAGACGCGATGGAGCGTTACCACGTGATCTTTCTGACATCCACGATGTGATGGTCACACAAGGAGACCGGCACGAATCTGTGAAACCACTGACGCGGCAGTTTAAAGCCAGAGTCAGACGTGCTGCATAATGTATGTGCTGCACGTTAAACGCAGCCGTTGCAATCCGCTAATTGCATTGTTTAGGATCACGATTTCGACGTGCAATTGATTAAGTGTCCGGCCCTATGCAGGTACGCCCGTTTAAAGGTTAATCAATGTGCACGCCAAAACCGGAGGATTGTCCTGTTTTTGGAGCTGGACAAGAATAAAGCGTCAAAAACAGAGCCGAGGCGGCGGGGAAACAGAGTCAGCTGTGATGTGACACAGTTCGGAGAGGAGACCGAGTTTGGCATCAACCAGTCAGAGGCTGTTGGAACCAGAATTTTCAGCGCAGAGAATCGTGAGTTCAAGCCGAAATGACAATGCAGTTAATAAATCATAAAGCCTGCAGTTTAAAGGAGATGCAGAGTCTAAGTTAAGGTTCAAACTGTCAATGCTTTACCAAATTCGACCTCTTTGAGTGACCGTAACCTTTTAAAAGGTATCTCATGTGGTAATGATCGACCATGTGTTCTATATCGACGACTCAGTGAAGCCCACTCAGAAAACAGGAAGCATGAGATCGAAGGTGGACACGATGGAAGGATGATAGGAAGTAGAAAATAACCAAATTCTCTGAAAAGTTGATTAACAGATTGGCTGAAAACAAATCTGCAACTATTTTACGAATCAATTAGTCAATTTTAAACAAAAATGTCAAACATACATCAGCTCCAGTCTCTCAAATGTGACAATTTGATGCTTTTCTTTACCATACATGGCAACACACGACATTTCTTCATGTTTTTTTTTGCATCAAAACAAAACAACTGATGTAGGTTTGGGGAACTATTTCACCATTTTCTGGTGTTTTACAGATGATAGATTCATAATAAAAATGCTGAACCAATAAATAACCATTAGTTACAGCCGCAGATCAAACCACCAGTGGGTTAAACGATCAAGACGACAATTCTGATCAACTGATTAAACCATTTATAAACTAAAAAAACAATCTTTTGCTAGTTGCAGCTTCCAAGAATGAGTTTCTTCTGGTGCTGTACTGCGTTAAATTAAACATTTAAGCAATTTTAACATCTCCTTTTGAGTTTTGGGTAACTTATGTAAATTCTGCACTATTTTCACAGGTTTTCTAGTTTTTATTATTGCTGGTTTTTTAAAATAACTAAATGAAAACGTTCATTTGTTGCAGTAACCATAACGTCATTACATAGCGGAGTGATTTTTTTTGCCTGTGATGCTGTGGAGGCCACAGCTTTTGGGGCAGCTGAGAAAAACAAGCACAAATAGTTGCTTTGCCCCAGAACCCAAAAAGTAATATATGGTGGGAAGGAGACATTTCAAGCTGTCCAACCCTAAACGAGCCCTCAGAATTCCTTCAGCTTCTCTCTCTCTCTCTCTCTGCGTTACTGCTGAATTCAGCTCTGCAAGGTAACCTTCTGGTGGTCGAACAGGCCTCCGTATCATCTTACATTTGAGTGAATTACTGGTCTAACCAAATTGCAACCTCGTTGCCTTGTGGCTTCATGTTATCTTCCAACCAATGGGGAGATAAGAGAAAGACTCCCTGCAGGCGGTGATGCTACAAGAGGCCCTATGGCAAGACTGTTCATGTATCTACTCATCAATGTCCAGGAAATATGTGCGATTATGCAGCAGTGAAATCCACAAACCAGAACCTGCTTCCTACCTATAGAAGTATGATCTGGATTTCACTGTTCTTCTCTATTCCAGGCCAGTTTACTGGCAGGATCAAAGGTGAACTTCCACATTAAAAAGAGAAGCAGCAACACTTCAGCATCAAACGGGCCAATAATCCTGCCTACGAGCAAACGAAACGGGCTTCAAAGTATTGAAGTTTTCACAGCGCAGCCGTGCAAACAGACCGGAGGAGAACCCCCAACACCGCCGAGACGAGGCAGATGCATTCGTGGTCTGAGATGAAATTTTTTACACTCCCGCCCAGCGCCGCAGCCTCGGCTAGATGACTCAAAATAATCGAGGCGAGCGGTGAATGTTCCACAGAAAGAGAAAATATCTGCGGAGTCTGAAAGTAAGAGTGGATTAAAGGCAGTGAGGGGGTAGGCCTACGAAACGCAGCGACCGTTCCAGCAGTTCAGCCACAGCCTCATATGGCGTACATGCAAAACTGCAAGTCGACTCACGCTTTTCAAAAAGAAGAAACTCAGAACTGACTTTAACGGACACATTCCACCGTCAGACATCGCTCTGTCTCACTTGGTGTTTCTGTCACGCTCACAGCCACTCACTGAATGTGCCCATTAAAAAAAAGAAAGAAAGAAACGGGATGTTCATGGCCTAGTTCCTTTTTGAGTTGTTAACCCTCTCAGTGCCCTCCAACGCTGAGCGGATCGATATCAAACTGATGAGGTTGTCCAGGTCACTTTGGTGTCTTCGCTGTCAAGGAAGAAACATTCAGAGGCCTTCGAAAGTCTTGAAATTGAAGAAGACACACGACCAATTAATGACACAAACCTTCCAATTAGAGCTTCCGACACAGGACCAAATAAACGAGCCGAACTTACCTCATCAATCACGATTCACGCTATAATCGACTGTAGCTCCGTGCAATCAGCTACCTCACATTAACAGCCCACATCCTTCACGTGTGGCAGATGACACCCGCTTTGACTTTTTTTTTGTCCTCTTCCCAGCTTCCGTACCGCAAACGACACTCACCAGGAATAGGAGCCGCCAATCAGGTATGCCAAAGTAGCCGTTACAGAACCGCCTCGAGGTCCCGACCGTGTAATCTTCTGTGGAGCGCACACACCCTCACTGGCGCACTCTGCTAAGCGCTGATTCAATTACGATGGGAGCGGAAACGGCAGCAGCTGGCTGGGTTATGCCATCTTTAAATAGCAGCTCGCTTCTCACTCCAGGGTGCGGGTTTTTGGGCACAAAACGCCGCCAAGTCAGTGGAAGAAAGTCGTTACTTAAGACTGTTGTCTCCTTCTTAGGGACACAAAGGACTGATTTAATGCCAGAGACAGGTGAAGCATACTTACAGGCCCGTCCCGCACAGGTATCAATGATAAGATCTGGAAAAAGTTGCAATTGGAGTTGGAGCTGCGGTCTCTCTGCTCGGACGTTCCTGCAGCTTCCAGACCTCTCTCTGAAATGGACGGACGGAGGGTGTCTGTTCCCAATCCGGGTTGGGTGAGCGTCATCACCGAGCCTGCCCCAGAAAAGCACCGTTCACCGCAGGGACCGGTGGCCCACTTTTTACAAGGAGCCCAAAATGCTCCTCGCCTTTGCTAAACTTTTTCTTTCCTCAGCGTCCCTCCACCTGTGAGCCGGCTGCACTGCAGGGAGGAAACGCTGAAGATCAACAAGCACTGCACATACACGCACATTACTTTAGATTCCTCCAAAGTCTTGAAGCGAAGCCATCCATCTCTCGGAGACATTTAGCAGAGAGCTTCAGAGGAATCCCATGCACAGATCAGTCTCATCTCGTGGTCTAACCAAATCAATCAGGGCCAGATGACAGCTTAACCATCGTGGTTGCCTCTTAATGGCCCATTAAAGTGGGGACTTCTTCCAGTGGGAAGCGGAAAGAGCTGCAACACAAGCCATGAGGCAGCTTTTTTTTCTTTTCTCGGAAAAGCAAATTAACTTCAGGAGCTATTTGGCCTCGGGCGGATAAAAGCGGAGGAAATGCAAAGGAAGGAGCATCACCTGATCTTTCACTTCTACTACCATTAGAATAAACACAACAAAAAGAGATGAAGACTGTAAAATAATAAGTAGAAACAAGTAACGCTTCCTGTTAGTAGGTTCTCTAAGAGAAAGAAGAGTGTCTCCTGCTTTAATTGACACTTGTACTCTGAATAATTTACTGTATGTTCCCTGAGGCCACATCTTATTATGTCCATGAAGAAAAAACGCAGAGTCCAAATATGACACAAGGAATTAACAAGGGGGGAAAAATCTAAATTTACCAGGATACCATTTGTCGAATTATACTTTAATATCAGCAAAGCCTTGAAAATGATGAGCCAAGTGTATCACGTCTTCCATCTTTGCCCTAACAATCCATGTCCTAATTAGATCTAAATGGAGCGCACATTTCTAATTGTATCGCCGAGATGAGGCTCACTATTACTTAACCGCTTTTCTTTCCTGAGGCAAAACACACAAATTACCTGACAGGTTCACTCGGTCTGTCGTGCGAAAAGCATCCGCGTAACGGAGCCGCGACTCCTCCGGCAGAAGGAGGAAAAACGGAGCCGTGCGCGAAGCTTCCAAACACGGAGCTGCTCCTCCTCTCTCTCTCTCTCTCTCTCTCTCTCTCTCTCTCTCTCCCTCTCTCTCAAAGTCCTGCAGCCGAGTCAAGATGCTGCCAGAGTCCAGAGTCAAGTCCTCCACAGTGAAACGCAGCCACATCCAGGAACACACACTTCAACATAAAGCTGCTGTCAGCGCACGCAGGCTGCGACGTTTGGTGCACAATACTACAAGTTACGCACGATGCTGAAGTCGGCTTCACATTGGATGGTTTAAAGGAAACTGGGCTGAATAATGCAAAAAAAAAAAAGAAAAAAAAGTGTTGGACAATTTAAGCAAATACTGAATGATGCCTAAAACACAGATCACACTTGTGCAACATGTATTCTATTTGTGAAAATCTCCAATAATGAAGTTATTACTGCTTGTTTCACGTGTAGACCAGGACCTGATTTAATAACACTGTTTATAGAGGAGTCAGATCTGAGCTTTACTGCCCAACAGAGGCTGAGAATCATTTAAAACACAGTCTGTGATCTACAAAACACTATCTGTAAAAATGCAAAAATGAGACAAAGCCCCCATGAAAATCACATTGGACCAGGTCCAGATCTGACACCACTACACAGTGAGGTCCTGATCAGCTGGTTTTTACCCTCGATCTGATCTGTGTTGTGTTTTTTTTTTAGTGTAGTCTCAATCCTACACCATTTTCCTACATAATACGCACAGCAAGTACAATAAAGTTCGTCAAATGAATCCAGCAAACAGCCGAACCGCTCTGCAAAACAGCATTTCTGCATTTAAGTCGGTCCTCAATGTTGCGTAGGTGGTCGTGAACCTTGTTGTTTACTCTCAGATGGACGTCGCTTTGGGTAAAAGCGTGTTCCAAATGAAACTGTAGAATTGTAGTAAAGCTCCAGCAGGGCGCTGTCTGAACTGGAGCATGAAGAAGGAAGGGTGGACAGGATTCCAATCTCCAAAAGCCCATGGAATCCTGTGTTCTCTACATGCAAGTCAGAAGATGCAAATCATCTGAAGTATGTGTTTTCACAACCAGGTCAAGTCTTTTATTGCTCCGTACAGAGGGAGCAATCACTCGGACTTCAGGCAGGTAAACAGAGAGCATTGTAAGCGTTTTGCTAGCACCGGGCACCATGACAAAGACTTATACGACGCTTAACGGTCTTCAGCCAAAGCTCGTGTGTTAAAAACAATCCAGGGTCTACGAGGATGCTGATCCTGTCTCTGAATGGCACATGTTAGAGTCTATAGAAATCCAAACCTCGCATCTGTTGAACAAAGCAGCTCCATCAGTGTTAGACAAATCAAGACAATCCATCAGTGGTCAACAGGGGGCACCCCACTGCTAATGACCAGATAAAAAGTAGTTCTCAAATATAAAATTAAACCTGAATTAATTATAACACAAAATTAATAATAACGTTCATATTCTTTTGCCATATTCACAATATTTGTATTATTAACAGATTCAAAATTAGTCTTCACTGCGTGTTTACTAACTCTACACTTCCTGGATGCGGGTCGCGGCCACATTAGTGTGTATGTAGCTCAAAAAACTTATCGTGATCATGTGACCTTGGCCTGAGCTGATTGGCAGCTGCAGATTTTCTCACGGGACGCAGCTCGGTGCATCCAGGTCTACGTTTGCTGTAAGCCAATTAATTTTGTCTTTATTTGCTTTTGTCTTCTGTGGTTGGATATCAGAACTGTCCTTTGACGTTGTTACGACTGCGTTTTAACTGAGTGTCTGACAGCGTCACACGGCCTTTCTACTAGATGACAGCTCCTGTCCTGATGACTTCATGCACTGGTCATGCTGTCAGTGGAGAAATAGCTGCTCACAGAGACGAGGGACTTCAACCAAAAAGAACAGAGAAGTTTGCAGAGCAGAAAGACAGAAGAGCCAAACTTTTGTTCAAATACTAGTGGCTTTACAAATTCAGTTTTAAAGAGTCCTTAACCTCTCAGGGACAAACTAATCTTGCTTTTTTCCCCATTATTATACATAGAACAAAAGGTTTAATACATCAAAAACTTTGTTTAAAGACTATTCAGCCTACGTAGGACAAACCTAGTCCAGATTTGACCAGTCTATATGTAGTTAGTATTATTCTAATCCTGCTCTAAGGTGCTCCATGAGTGAAAAAAAAAGCAGGGACATCTCCTTTTTTGGCTTTAAATACAATAACTGTTGCACAATTTGAAGTTTCAAACAGTATTAGGAGTTCACTTATCATGTCTGTTTTACATCACTGACATGTGGAACAAGCTGAGAATTAAATTCCCTTAACTTTTCCCTTAAGTGTCGAATAGGAAACCAACTTCAGCGTCATAATTAACTCAAAAGACAAAAAAGTGGGATTTGTCACGCAGAGCTTCATCGTGATTCCTCACATTTTAATCACATTGCACTTTTCTGAAACTCACCTACACATAGCAGAGACATTAAGGAGAATATAACTATACATATAAATTAGCTGATTTTGGACAGATTAGCTGATTAAGAGTAGAGAGGATTTATTTTTTTATTTGTTAAATGTATAAATGTGCAAATCCCAGCACCTAAAAGCGTTAAAATACTGCTCAAAAGTGATGCATATGTTGAAACTGATATTTTTTTAGACAAATGCAGCATCCTTCTCTCAGATGCAACACATGCACGGAGGTTTCAGAGGCCTACAAATGCTTTTTTTTTTCACGGCATGACGCGCAGTTGTGCAAAAAAAAAAAACCGGCACACGGAGCTGAAGGTGCAGCCCACAAACCACCGCAACCATCGACACACACCATCCTGCTGATCACACTCATCCTTTGTTGTGCACGGACGCCTGAGCGGAGCATCAGTGGGAAAAAATGGAGTTTCAGGTGGCGGAACAGCGGCGGCGATGTGAGCAGAACAACACAGTGACCCCTCCGGCATCCCGGCTCCGCACAAAACCGGCACATTGACGCGGAGCATCGCAGTGAAAAACGCGCAAATCTTACTCGTGATATCGGCTCGTTTTTCGCATCGGCCAAGTTGGAGCGCAACTTGCAGGTTATTGTCTGCGGAGAAATCTTCCCTCCTGCAAACTCACCGTGATTCGGCTCGTCCGGTGGAGCGGGTCAGCGGGACTCGTGCATCCCTCCAGACTCGCTCTCCTCCCTCCTCCTCCTCCTCCTCCTCCTTTGAAATTAGTTACAGCCAATTTAAAAATAGCAGCCCGGTCATTTCCTCACCTCACACTTTCCCCCTCTTCCAGCGCCCGGTCCAAACATTTTTACGCACTTACCGGAAAGCATCCCGAGCCGGGCATCTCGGTACTGGTAGTTCTCCGATGAGGCTGCAGCTCTCCAGGCAGCGTGGCAAATGCGGCTCCTCTTTGTTTTGCA
>NW_007578273.1:86470-94622 GCF_000690725.1 Stegastes partitus
TTTTTATTCCATCAACATAACCAAAATAAAATAGAAAGTCATTTAACATGTAAGGCCGATGTTAGGCTTTTTGCATTCATGAGTGTGAAACGCTCCATTAAAGTTAATGCACATCAGCATGCAGCTCAACATAAATATGTCGTCATTCTCTACAGTCTTGTGTACGCATGGAATACGTAGCTATGAGCCACTGTGCATGTATGGAGCAGAGTCCTGCAGCAGCTACACATCTATTGAGTTTGCAGCAGTTTGTGTGCATGTTCACACTGAAGTATAATCAAAGCTTAAGGCAAATATTATACTTTCTTATACAAGTGTATGTATTTTGTCATCTCCTCTAGTTTATGAGAATCTGCACAGATCCTCCACAGAAGTCAATGCGCAGCCCAAAATTTGCGTCAGTGCAGCGACAACACGGCAACAATAGCGCGCAAACTCGACGGCAGTGTGCAGTGAGCAAAAAACGAAACGGAGTCTAATCAAGACTCAAGGCTGACATTGTAATTTCTACGTCTACAAGGGCATGAAAGTCTGGAAGGATGTAGATTAAATCATCTCCCCAAGTCTGCATCAGTCTGTGTGGGTCTGCACATAAGAGTCAACTTTACTGACAGTGAAATGCAGTTTGGCACATCCGAGCCTGCTAGGAAGCTGAGGTCAGAGCGCACCACAACGCCTCGGGAGCAGATAAGGTTCAGGGCCTTGCTCGAGGGCCCAGCAGTTGCAGCTTGGCAGTGCTGCTGCTTGAACCTCCAAGCAGGCTTCTGCAAACTAGAAAAGCAGTATAACAACAACGACTGTGTGCCCGGTAGGTGTCTGAAGCTGTCTGTGTGTGCATCCACATCGGAGTATAATCAAGGCCAATGCATGCTTTACTTGTGCAACGGTGTGCGTGATGTAAATTTCATGAGGATCCACTGGCAGACGTTTCTGTTTGGCAAAATTTGTGTCCGTGCAGCACCTAAGCTACAAGAGCAACAGTGAGCATGCTCAGCAGTAGTGTGCAGCACGAAACACATAGATATGACATGCAGAAGAGTTAATTTGCAAAAACAGACAACTCCATCCTCACAAACCTTCAGAAAACCTCTTTTCCATCGTCTACCTGACAAACTATCAATCAAACTGAAGTTATCTCTGTTTGTCAGGTCATTTCTACAGAGTGAGATCCACTCAACTTCAGTTTGATATTTTCTCAAACAAACAACAACAAAAAAAAAAAGTTTTCTGAAAATCTACAAAAATGGACTTTTCTGTTTTTGCAAATGAACTCAGTATGATGCTACATGTGCACAGGCACTGTGAGACAAAAGAGCAGAGAATTCCTGTTCTCGATTTAGCACATTTTCAGTCACTGTTCATTCCAGATCACGTTGAGATGTTTGTGTGCTGTCTTGCACACACAGCAAGATCTACCCACAGATTTTCAATGGTCAGATTGGGTTTCTTGAATGGTACATTTTGAAGTCTGCTTTGCATCATTGTCTTGTGTAGAAGTTGGGTTGTTAACTGCCTGCAGGATATTTGAATCCAGACTTTACAGATCTTTAGTGGAATCCATCCATGCTTCAGTCTGTGTTATGTTTTCGTGCTACTGGCTGCCAAACAACACAGAATATTTCCACTGCCATGTTAAACAGTTGGCAACGTGTTCTTTTCATCAAACGCTGTTCCCTTTTCCCCCCTCAAATTTACATTTGGTGACTGTGGCTCAGTGTGAATTTGTTTCCAGAATGACTCTGTTTTATCCAGACGCTACTTTGCACACTTCAGATGTTGGCTTTCGTGATGAGGCGGCAGGTTCTTCGTCTAGCCTGTCTTTCACTATCCATGCATTTGTTCCACCATTTTATGAACTTTGTGTCTCGTTTGTAGTTTGTGTTTGACTGTGAATTTCTTCATCTTTGTCTATGAGCTGCACGTTTCTGATGTTTCACCTCCCACAAGTGCTGCTTAAAGGGGATTGTCTGGTTTCTTTCTGTAATATAATGCTGTGAAGTCTTTCCTTTAGTATGTGAAGTGCCCTAAGATGCCTTATGTTGTAAACTGGCACTATATTAATAAAACCAAATTCAGTTGAAGTAGAAGGACTCCTAGAGTTTTGCACGTCACAATGAAAGTTTTTTTAAAAATTGATATTTCAAGTTTGTTTGTTTGTTTTTTAAGAAAAAAAAATGTGAAGAAAGATGGATTTAATTGTATGTTTACTGCAGGGCTTGTAATTACAAAATGAGAAGTTTTCCCAGAGATGCTCAGACTTTTGCAACGGAGTGTAATTGCTGCTGGTTGAGTGAAAACTCACCATTATGATCATATTAAGTCTTTCTTATACATTCTTCCTAATGTGCAGACTTAAGGAAACTTACAAACAAACAAACTTTGTCTTATTACAATTCTTAAAAGCTGTAAATCCGATCAGCAAGTCTTGAAGCGGTGGAATAATCAGATTACACTTTTTACAGTCTAACTGAAAGGATTCTAGTTTATGGTAGCCAGAGGCCATCTGCTGGCCAACTGCAGTGATAACATGCCTCCCAACTGATGGCAGATTGACCCCAATAACCATAAATACAGAGTTCATCTGTAGCTTAAAGATCTTTTTTTTTGTGTTTATCTCTGTGAAATATTGTGAAAGTACTCCAAGAATTTATAAACGCAATAAAAGGATAATCAATAGCTTTTATAGCTGCTACAACATCAGTACAAGGAAATATTGGAACCATACGAAACCCGAACCAATAAAATCTTCTTTTGTTTTTATGTCCTTGGGGAGTGTTTGATGGCACAAATACAACATCACCATATCTGAACTCTAACTGGTTTAATGGTTTGTCAGGTGGCCATAATCCATAATTTCCCTAATGTCTGAGATTAGAACCAGTAACAGATAAACCCTTGTTGCCTGTCATCAAACCGTTTCCATGGACGATACTTTTGTTCTGAACTTTTAAAGCTACATATAAAACTTCAGTGACGTAATCGTATTCCACATTGTTTGGTAACACAAGATAAATCACATTATATATTAACTCAGATAAGCACAAATGAATCTTGAGATGCTTAGAATGAGCAATGTGCAGGCTGACACCACATTTGCAGAGAACCTTTAGTCAATCTTTACATTTCATAGCCTGTAAAGGGTACAGAGAATAACACATTGTTTATCCGTAGCTAGTTGTTGTGTTTGTGTTTGTGTACACCTGACTGGCAATTTGCCGGAAATGAAGAGAGCACAATCTATTTCAGAAAGTTCTGAAAAATTAGGATTTGAAAATGTCAGAATGAATATATGGTGGCTTTGTATTAAACTACATTGTGTTTGTGGTTTTCGTGTATGTTTAATTTTTCTCCTCACATACAAGAGGGAGGCAGAATATTTGAAATACCAATAAAATGCAGTAGAACATGACGCCACCACTATCTATGACCCTAATGATAAAATATGTCACTGGCTGCACTCCTCGATGACTGTGACAGCTCAAAGGGAACCACTGGGCCACCTCAAATGTAGATTTTACTGACAATATTGGATTGATTTAGATGGGACACATGTACCTACTTAAGTCAACACAGAGCAATTAGCATACATTCAGACTGCATCAGAAATGACACATTTCGTAAGGTTCGAATTAGGATATCGTTTTGTGCTGTGAAATATTTTGCAGGGGTATGTTTATCTCTAGAGGCCTTAAACAGCTGATACAGCTTTGGCTCTTATCTCAGAGTGAAACAGATACCACTGATAAAGCGGCCATAACATCATAAATGAAGCACTTTCTTTGAAATGGCCCCACCAGTGATAACATGACCTTTTGACACACTCCCTCAAGGAGTGTCATGAAGAAAGTAGTGAAAAGTCAAAGGAAAAGCCTGAACATTGGACTCCTACAGTGAGAAGCTCTGGTGGTTCTGCTGAGCTGTTTGAGGCTTTTTGCTAGATTGGATCCATTTGTCACCTTTGAGAGAAGAGTCACTGCAAATCAATGCAACAGTTTTCTTACTGGTCACCTTTCACCTGTGTTGAAACCTTTCCTTTGGATGGGAGTGGTCTCTTCCAGGATGACAATGCACTTATCCAGAGGACATGATGAAATGGTTTGATGAAAATGATGAATCATATGAAATTACCTTCTCTGTCATCAGATCTCAACCCAGGTGAACAGCTATGACACATTTTGGACCACCGACAGTGCTCTGTGCCACCATTATTGAGACACCAAAAGAGGAAGTATTGGTTGGATATTATTAAAATGATAGAGTTCCAGAGACTTGAAGAATTGAAGCTGGTTGTGGTCCAACACCTCACCGAGACTCAACACTTCATGTTGGTATATGCCTATGTATCCTGAACAAACATATAAATGTAGCATGTAAGATTTGATCAAATTATTTTTTACATTCTTTTTTTCTACATAGGGAAATTAGTATTTGTTGTTCCAGCATACAGCATCTCAACAACAGAATGGATGAGATAAAACAACCAAATATATTGGAAAATATCTAATGAATCACAAGTCAGCAATCCTATTCAGTGACAGGATCACATTGTCCAACATCCAGAGCACCATGTGGCAGATTGTCCTGACCTAGATACCTACTAATCAACCTACTAATCAACCTACTAATCAACCTACTAATCAACCTACTAATCAACCTACTAATCAACCTACCAGCCAACCTACCTACCTGCTGACCTACCTACCTACCTGCCTACCTGCCTACCTGCCTACCTGCCGACCAGCCAACCTGCCTACCTACCTACCTACCTACCTACCTACCTGTCTACCTGCCTACCTACCTACCTACCTACCTACCTGCCTGCCTGTCTACCTGCCGACCTACCTACCTACCTACCTACCTACCTGCCTACCTACCTACCTACCTAAATACCTACCTACCTACCTGCCGACCTGCCTACCTGTCTGTCTGTCTGTCTGTCCGCCTGTCTGTCTATGTGGTTCATGCATGTCTTGTTCCAGTAGCCCAATTCTGATTAAGGTCAAACTCCTTGCATAAGGTTCCATTCAAAGTCCAGCATTCATGAATACAATCAGAAGGTGGCAGGAGACAAGTCCCTCCATTGGATGTATCATCAGCAGATACAGGAAGTTCTGAGATCAAGAAGTCCAACCAGTGGCTGGAAATGGTAAGTCTGAAGGACATGACAGCATAGAGGCGCTGATCATGGCAGCACAAACAGAGGCTCTAAACAGAACTTAAGAGCTGCTGGAATGGTGCAGAGTATGAGTTAGAAATCCCCAAACATTGAAAGTGGTGTTCAACAACAGGGCTGAGATCCTGTGTGACTTCATGTTCCAGACCTACTAGCAGCTGCTGGCTAACCAACCAGACACAGTGGCGGTTGACAAGACAAGGAGCAGAAGAGAGCAGTTGTAATAGATGTGGCAGCTGAAGCCAACACCAGGAAGATGTAGTCTAACAGTACCAGGGGCTGAAGGGACAACTGGGACAGATGTGGGCTGTGAAGTCCACAGTGGTAGTAGCAGTGTTCGGGTCTGTGACACCCAAACTGGGAGAGTGGTTCCAGCAGAAAGTCTCAGATGGAGTCCTAGGAACTGTTAAGATACTGTGCAGAACCCTCAAACGCCCAGAACTCTGCTGGTAAAGGACCAAAGTTTGAGAAAGATGCATTTATATTGCCGGAAAGTGCAGTCAAGTGTATGTCCAAGCAGACAATTCTCACTATGTTTTTATATATATTTAATAGATATGCTGAAATACTCAATCACAGCAGCATATACGAGAGTGAAAACCACACGAATAAACTGTTCTGACAACGCATACATACAGGAAAAGGCCATATGGGTCAGTTAGATCTTGTGACTCATGAAATCGAGGCTTTGATGAGGATGTTCAGCCTTCTGTACATCATTACGCTTGGGACGAACCATTCTGAGGTGAGAATCAGGTGTTAATCAAACTTTGGGAAGATCTATGATGCACTTTGGGAAGCGAAAAGAATCTTCTTTACGTTGACGCTTTCTGAGACAACTTCAGTTGACCCTGAGCCTGGCTCGGTTTGTTGCAGGCTGCTCTGTGTGGTGTCCAACGAATCGAAAATTGGACTAAAGATGATGATCTTTTCCTAAATGTGTTGGGGTAGTCAGACTATAAACGAGTTCCCTCACTATTAAGGATTATATCATCCCTCCCTCTGTCCTACTTTGTTGACCATTGGTCTTTGTCAACTCTGACAAACATCTCCGTACCACACAGCGCTGCGCAGTGTGGAATTTTCCTGGATGATTTAAGCGGTTCCGACGTTAACAAGAACAGGATGGGCAGCTGTCTCAGCCCACACATGGAAACATGATCTTGTGCCCTGGTGGTAAGGAATCATTGCAATGCACAGTGGAGGGTAAAACACACACTTGTTTTGCCGTAAGGGTTAGTTTTTCTGGAAAACAACCCCCGCGGTAAAGTCTCCAGCACTACAGTTGTGTGTTTGTGCATGCAGTATGTGTGTGTGTGTGTGTGTGTGAGTGTTGCTGCTCTGCACATTCTCCAGGAACAGCTGTGGAATATTCAACCACATCAGGGTTGTTCAACAGCAGATCCTGGTATCTAGTTTGACACTTATGCTGATGAATGGGGCGCTAATGAATTTGTATGGATGCCTAATAGGTTGTCCTCCGTTACTATGACAAACAGTCAGTCGGGCCACCTTTGACTTATGATGGCCGGCAGGAGGGCAGACCGTTTCTTGCAGGCACATTATTATTTTACAGCGTTAACTCATGAGCATAACTTTCTTGATTTACTGCAGTGCTCTCCCGCTCAACTGAAAAGATGTACGATGCAGACGGCTATTTTAGGAGAAGGAACATGCTGTTACCAGTCATGATCAATGCCAGTTGGCTGTGACCCAAAAAATTGCCTGTGGAGTAAAACAGAACGCAATGCACTAAAACATTTAAGGAATGTTTACATAGTGTGTGGAATCAGTATGGCTTGTGTCTTATGTGTTGTGACCACTGGGAGATGAGGGTCACTGGGGGTACGACAAATCAGTCATTTATAGGGTTTCATTGCTTTTTGAGATTCACAAACTTTACAGCATTGCTTGGCTAAACTCTGCTGGGATCCTGGGAAACAGATGTCAATTAGATCATGGTGACTTCTCCCTCAATGAAATATAAAGCATGAAATATTTGTGTCACTGTGTCACTGAGAAAACGTCGATGTTACATGAAATCAAACTGTAAAACACTTACTCAAGTGATATCTGACGAGCTGTCAGGTGAAACCTCTTGGTGTTAATATTAGGAACCAGTAGTAGAGAGGTTAAACCCGAACTTTAGAGAGTACACAGTTTCTCCCCAGTACAGACTGTACTGTACCTGCAGTGGAAGACATGGATGGAAAGAATATTATTCCAACTAAACATTGAGCTATGACTTCATGTTTCATATATGCAACATCAGCATCTCATGTGATAAGATTACAGCGAGACAGGAAGTTCATTTGGGAGAAACTGCACCTTTCGATACTGGTTATATCAACTGCTGGAAGTCACAGTGTGAAAAAAAATCTGCTTTGCTTTTTTGTTTTTTTTGTCACTATTTGCACAAATGGAAAAGTCATCCACATGTGCAAACTGGTTTTGCAGAAGGCAGCACCCCAGAGAGAATATTTGACCTAAATAAAAACATACATTCTGTAAGAAGCACATAAGTCCCCACATATAGGTGAACTGGAGACATTGCAGTCACGGTATTTAGCTTAACCGCTCGGTCATGAGGGCGTTCCAGATTAAGCAAAATGGAGGTAAATAAGTGGAAAGTTCAGTAAATCCTAAGTATGACATTCCAACAGCACTTCACAAAGGGCCTAACTGATTTTGTTTATGTCAGCAGAATCATGCAATGAAATGTTTAGCAACACCTGAAAGAATCTGAATGATCCTGAGTCAGCCTCAACAACCACCGTGGAAAGTTTAGCTGTAAAAAGGAACCCTGTGATTGTAAAGATATAAATGTTCACATCTCAGATATCTCTTAGATGGGCCCTTTTTATGTTGTGTTATAAAGTAAATCAGTCTTATTTTATAGTAGATCATTTCGATCTAATTATAATTTTAAAGCAGCAGCATCATTGTGTGTGGTAGCAGTTTCTTTGGTTTTTACGTCTG
>NW_007578273.1:94835-108255 GCF_000690725.1 Stegastes partitus
ACTCCACACAGAAAGACCCCAAGCCGAGATTCAAACCCTAGAACCCTCCAGCTGTGAGGCAGCAGTGCAAATACTTATCGACTGTGCCGAACACGTGAGACAGAAGTTTTAATCTATATAATTGTTCCAAGGAAGGGTGGCGGTAGCTTTGGGAGGAATAAGGAGGACAAAGACCATGCTGACAAAAAATAATAACAAACAGCACATCTCCAAAAAGAAGAGAAAGAAACAAAAAATAAGATGAGAAAAAACTTACAAGAAAACTTCCACAACTTGCATTTAGCAGTTAGTAGTGCTGCACTGTGCTGCCTTCTGAACAACTCATTCCTTCACTACGTTCCCAGTACCCCCATATATATGTATATGTAAGGAAAGGGGCTGCCTCCCCAGTTAAAAGCAGTCAATCAGTACACATCAATAATCCAATCACATTTGAGATCCCACCTAGTCAATGAACCTATTAAAGAGCTGCTTGTGCCCCCTGTCTGCCACTGATACTAGTAAATGTATTCTTGCAAATTAGACCACATACAAGAGTCTTTCTGAAACTTCTGGACTCATGAACATTAACATCACCAATGTGAGAGAAGCCTTTAGTTGATGAGAAGTTACCCTCCATTACAGGTGTGTAATATTGCATCAGTAAGCTCAATGCATAAATCATCATCGGTAACATTTTTTCTTCAGGTCTTAATTTGAGTTTTTGTCTATTTTTAAGACTTGTGTAAAAAAAAAAAATTTTTTTTAAATCTCGTGCAGTTTTAGGTAATTTATGCAGAAATGTAGAAAATTTTAATTAGCTCACAAATTTTCAAGCACCATTCTAGTTTGATTCCTTCCTGCTTTTAACATTTTTTATTTAAATTCAAGAAAACCATTGTAAAGAAGTGGTGTTCATTGTTACTGTTTCTGAGTCTATTTTGCCCTCGACCAGTATAAGCTGCAAACCAAGCAGCCTTTGAGAAGAAACTGAACTTTTTACCTTTTTAAACATCTTTAAGTGCTGTTCCTCTCAGAGGGAAGAGAATAGAAGTAACTAATAACATTGTTCCTAAGCTGTCGGCTGACGTCTCTCTCTGCAACAGTTCTAAAGCATGCAGAGAAAAAGGAGTTAAATGTGATAGAGAGCAATCTAATGTCTTTCAAAAGTTGCAATAACATATTTTTACAGTGTGTTAGCAAGTTTAACTTAACACCATATCACCAGCTTCTGAACTGATTTATGTAGACTGATTTCTTTACACATCTGGCAACAGTATTACCATTTAGCTGGAGTCAAAGAGTCCAACGTTCACTGTCTTTTAGCTCTGTGTTTGGTCTCCACACCATCTCCAGCTTCCAAACGCTCCACCATGTTCACCAGATATAGTCTCTAACGCTGTTTGATGCTGGTGAAGGTAGAAGTACACTGAGTTTTTTTTCCCCACTGAAAACAGCTGCCTGATCCGGTTATGAGAGCGGCGAGAGTGACGCAAAGCACTAAAACTGCAACTGAGGCGAGCAGTCAGCTGAGAATCACTATACGGCTCCATAAAGCCGAGGGGAGCGGCAGGTTCCGGTGATAGTTCTGTGTGGGGTCATTTCTGGGTCCATTCTCCAAGCGCTGTTTTCACATTGAGATAAAACAACAACAACAACAACAACAACAACAGATCATCAAAACAATTGTCTAAAATCAAATCGTTTCCTCAGTGTTGATGACTTTTTATTTTATTGTAATGTAGAGTAGAGCATCTGCAAGAGACAATTTAGAAATGCAGCTTTTGGTTTCCTTTCTAGGTTAAAGCATTGAGGAAGTGGAATCCATCCAACCTTTAAACCAGCCTTAAACTTTGCCCAAAAGTGTTTCCAACAATGATTGCCTTGAATTTATAAACTGATTGTATTTATTATCTCACACTGATGAACTTTCATATGTTTTATGTTGAGTCACTGTTGCTCTGTGCTGGTTTGTTGTCTATCAGCAGAAAGACGACAGATTTAAAAAGTACATTTGCTGCTACCGAACTAACTCTGGCGCAATTAATTTTGATTGTAAGCAATGACAGAAATGCATTTTAAAATATACACATTGGATCTTACACAGCTGATGAACTGGACTTAATGCACACCTGAGATAAGTTGTAAGATAGATGTCTGATGAAGCTGCATTATTGAAACATCACTTTAGCAAAATTGTTTTCCTCTCCTGTCAACAGTTTGTAAGACAAGTTCTTGCAGATGACTTTGTCTATCCATCCGCTCATTATCTATACACCACTTTATCCTCTGTAGGGTCACGGGGTTACTCAGTCCAGTGCAGTTCAGACATATGTCCAGGGTTTTGTGGTATTTTATTTCACACTTGCAACATGTTTTTTTTTTCTAGACAAAACCACACAGTCATTTTGCATCTCAGGTTTTTAGCCTAAAATCTAGACTCAAAGCTAGAATTGTAATTACATTTTATCATTTAAAGAACCATGTGTGAGTGTGACCATTGCTCCTTCTGAAGCCATTAGAGACACTCCTGCAAGCTTTAATTACCTGCAGGATGGTCTTGTAATGCTCTGTCTGGTCTCTTCAATAGAATTAATCTCAGTTACTCCTGTTTGTGTTGACAGAAGGAGAACACACATCACACCAGTCTGCAGTCGCTACCTGTCTGCTTTGGAATTGATCCTTTTATTGGTTTATAAAACTCTTACTGGTCTTTGTGCTACCTGTTTGTTGGATTCCCTGTTCCCCTTTTTAACCTTCTAGTTGTGGCCTTTTAATTAAACCCAAAGTCAGAACAAAAACCTCACAATGAGGAAGGCTTTTGCTGTTATCATCTCTGGATCAGCCGTCCTGAAGAAGACCTGAGGGCAGCAGAGAGAGGAAGTATTTTAAAAAGCAAGTTTTAGCTGTTTTATCTAGCTTTTATTAGATCGTATTGATTTTTAAAAAAAAAAAAAGGTATTCATTCATTTTTTAACATTTTATTTATTCATACATTGTTGTGTGTTTTACCTTTTAACACTTTACTTCTATATTATTTCCATTTATCCTGCCTTTGGTGTTTCCTTGTTGCATTTATTTATGACAGCATTTACTCAGTTCCTCAGGCCTTGTTTTTATTGAGCCCTTAATTTATAGCATGTTTATGGACGGATGGGAAGAGAGGGAAATATTTGTCTTTATTTTCTTCTGTTTGTTTTACATAGCAAGTGCTATACAAATAAATACATTAATTTAATGGGCAATCGGGTAACAAAGATAAAAGCTAAATATTAACAAATGTAATGTTTTATTTTTCATTAGAAGAGACCTAAACCAGGCTTTCTGAAAACACTCACTGGACAGGCGACAAACAGAGTCACAGTGCTGCTGGAAACCAGTACGCTTCATGCATCTGTGATGGCGACAGTCGAGCGGTTCACTGGTGTCTCTCCAGTTCCAGCACCATGGACAGAGTTCTGCCACTGAGGCAGCCGGTGAGTTTTTCCTCAAAGCTGAGCTTGACGGAGTCAAATTCCCACATGTCAGTTAATCTTTAATCAGCGTTTCAATGTTTTTCTTTATATGTTTTTTATTTTTTAAAATCTCTTTACAGCTCAGTCAATACTTGTGTTTATTACCGCTGTTCTTTGCAACTGGGACAAAGCAAAGCCTCAGTTTGAAATTAATTACCACAGCACCAATCCCCAGTGGCGATATAAACGTTTCCTGTCATTTCCTTCTTCTCTCTTCTTTGGAACTGAGTGGTTTAACTTTAACATGCTGTTCATGTTTTATGCTTTACAGGATGATTCAGGCTCATTTTTACTTTGAAGAATTCCTGTCAAGAATTCTCTCATCCTGAGTACGAATACCCTCATAGCAAATTTTAAGTGTCTAAATAGCCTATGTCAAATTAATACATGTAAATTAAAAATACACATAAAACAAGGCATGTGCAGTTTCACAGTTTCTTCCCTAAAACCACTACTTTTCTTGAATTTGACCCATTCTGGTTGATTTTATGGTGAAATCTGACCCAGAACAGCCTTAGTGTACAAAAGTAAATCGATTTTTCTGTATTTTGGGTCACTTTAGGAACAGCCATCCAATTTTAAGCTAAGAGAACGATGTCTTTTTTTTTAGTGCTGCTGTCAAATGTCAAAATCAAATTTGACCTAAAACAGTACGTAGCGGTTGTGTTGTGTTGCAGGATGACTGTTTAGTTTCGGATGCTGGTCGTGGTGCAGCTGAGTGAAGTTTTGCATAACTCTGTGGATGCAGGCAGCCTGTTTATGATGCAGCCTGAAGCCTCGCTCTGGCTGTGCTCAGGCCTGTTCAGAGGAAGACGGCTGCAGGGGGTCTCCTCAGAAAAAAGCTGAAGTATGACAGGAATGAAACGCAACTCAGAAAAACTCCTTAAATTAGTCGGTGCTCATCAGTGCTATTTAATTAGTCAGCAAAAGCAGGTTAAATCACTTGATGATGTTTCCTTGTTGCATATTCAGCTTGGATGGCGTGTACAGCACAAGGGTGACGGACTCTTTTGTAACTCCCCTCTCACCCCCTCGAGTTACAAAACAGCGCATTCTTTCCACAGATCCTTATGATAACACAGCCCGCGCCGCCTTTGAATAGCAGGTAAACGCTTTTATTGATGTGAGCCGAGAATTCCTGAACCATTCATCCATGTCAGGCCTCCTCTTAGAAGTCAGAAATGCGTTTGCTACTTGCACAATTGAATCACACATGCCGCCCGGGAGGCTTTATTTTCCCTGAAATTAGTCTTCCCCTGTGATTTCTTTCACAGTAGTCGCTTTGTTTGCTTTGCTTAAGCAAACAGAGGACGGCTATAAATTTGGAGATGCGACACAAAAACAAGAAGGGGGTCTGAAAAGATTATTTTTGGGTCTTTTATTTTACTTTTTAAGCCTTTATTGTGAGGACAGCTTCAGCAGGTGGGCTACCTGAAACTAGCTTAATCACTGATTCAAAAACTACAAACTTAAATATGAGGCTTCAATTCTAATTTATTTACTTTTGCACACAAAAAAATCCTTGATACAGAAACATAACTTTTGCTATTTACAGTGAATTTCATTGAGGTGTCTCATTACAAAGATCATTTTTAAAATAACTCCATGATCTCGAAAATATAAGTGATACACACATTATATAAAATGAATAATAAAAACAACATATAAGTCAGATATTCCTGTACTTGCATGTACAGTAAGCATGTCCTTTCCATGTCTCTTTCTCAGTGCTGGTCTGGCCTTTTTTATTTTTTCGTACAGTCGCTCTTAAAAAACCAGACAGCCAAACAGAACTTGATAGCAGCTCCTATCAATTCTCATCCTTCACATCTGTTTCCACCGTGCATCTGCAGGACTCTGTCGCATTTTCCACCCTCTCTTTCATCGCGGGTTCAGACAGACTTCTTTGCGGCGCTTCGGCCTTTCCTGCGTCGGACGCGTCTCCCAGCAGCCCCTTGTTTCCCTCCTCCCTATCAAAGGAGCGTCATTTGTTCAGGTGCTCGCTGCTCTCTTTCACTCTCACTGCTCTCGTTTATTTAGCGAGGGATCTTCTTTTGAGCTGCAGAAGACTCGTCTCTGTCTGAATCGGGGGCCTCTGGAGTTTTCTTGGCTGCAGCTCTGCACAGGGACCAAAAGTCAGTCACTTAACTGTCGCCGAAATTTAGGTTAAACTGTGTTTTATTAAGCGTGTTTTTCAGAGCTCACCTCAGGATGTCGAGTATGCGGAGCTGATGTCTTGTCGTCACAGATTTGACTTCGGGGCTGCAAACAAGGAAATAGCAGAGTTTAATCAACCTGACTGCCACCTTTGAAATACAGTAAAGGTCCCTGCTTGTTGCTTTAAAGTGTTTTATTGACGCTGCTTGCATGAAAACATCTGATTCTTTTTAACAATGCAGGTAACCTAAAAACAAATCTTATCTTTACGGGCTCACTAAACGTTTTATGTTGCAACCCTGATCAGCACTTTTCATTGTTTGCTGTCACGTGGTGTCTCCTGTCTCTGGCCTGCCACTGTTTCCACTGTGGTGACTTTATGCATTACTTACTTAACTTTTCACTCCCTGCACCAGCCTCCTACACACCTCACTCCTCAGAGCCAATCAAAAAACAACCTGCGTGAACTTTGAGATTAATTCCAGGCCCTCAGCTGTGTTGTTTTGGTGATCACACCCTCACTGGCACGGCAACAACACATTTAGGCTAATAATAGCCCCAGCTGTTCCCTCACCCTCCCTGCCCTCCTGAAAGAGAGACAATACCCGCGTCTAAAAACAGAACTTCAGAGACTGTTTTGGTTTTCGGAGATGCTCACCTGAGATGGCAGAAGTCGGTGCACGCTTGATCGTCCTGCTTGGCACAGGCACAGCGGTCAGTGGACCTTCTGCGTCGAGACAAAGCACCGCCGAGGCCATAAACCGTCGTCTTGCTGCGGAGGGAGGAAGGTGAACTCATGATATAAACACTCTGCAGACTTTGCTCTTTGATACTTGGCCGCTGCCCATTTAATTACACAGTGATAGCGGGATGATTCTGCAGCTTCTGGCCTCAAAGTGAGACGCTCTGTGCTGCAATTTCACCAAAGTGGTCACTATAGAGTTCCACATGTGTTCCAACCATGTTTATGTCCCGTCATGCTCACCTGGGTGTATTGACCCAGATGATATCCAGGTGGCAGAAGTAGTGGCACTCAGAGTCCAGCAGGTTGCTGCAAGCGCAGCGCTTGGTCCTCACTTTGTGCACCGGGACGCCGTCACTGGCCTCCACTTCCAGCTGTTTCGTCACCGGAAAACCCAAACCTGGTCAGAGACAAAGAGCCGCTTAGTGACAGCCAACCAAACACAACATCATCTCCAGCCACATGTCAGTAAACCCTGTCTGCCTTTTGTTTTCCAAACTAATAATACAGATAGATGCGTTACATTCTGTATTTGCATCACCAATTCCACCTTCATCCTCTCTGACAAAACTAATCTCGATCCTTCAGTGAAGCAACATGCTTATTTACTATGAATATATGAAATATTTGACATCCTAAAATCCACACGGCTCACAACCATCCATGTGGTTTTAAATACAAAGCTTGCGTAACATGTCACTCTGTCACTGCTGCCTTTCTTTAACAAAACTGTGCGTCAACACGACAGTAAAAAAAAAAAGCATCGCCTTGAAAGATAAACTGAGCAGCTGCTTGATAAATGGATCCTATTATATTTCACGAGCTGCTTGCTAAAACATGCATGTGCACCGACATGCAGCCACCTCCTCTGCTTCTGTGTGCACACTGTGACTGAGATTAATGCCAATGTACATATGTGAGCCACAGCCTGCAGAGCTGCCTCACAAAACAACTCTTCTTCCTCTAAATATGGTCGATCGTGGCTGCTGATGAACTTCCAGCTCGTCTCATGCACATCCAGAACATTGCTTTTTCAGATGCATTGTTAAAAATAGACTCACCATCCTGCACTGAAGCCCAAAGAGTGATGAGGAGAAGAATGCTGCTCTGAGTAGTCATAGCTGACCCCTGGAGGATGGAGTTCTGCATGGAGGATCTTCTGTAAATCCAGTTACAGCTGTGTGTTTAATGTGCTGCTGTGGTTTTGTCTGGAGGTGCCTGAACTCTGTCACTTCTTTTATACTCTTCCTCTCCTCTCTGCTGTGATGTCACGGCAAAGCCACGCCCACTTTATGCTTGTCGTGGAGCCACAGTGGGCGACCCGGGGCCGTTCGAACCTGGAACACATTCCACGAATATCTGCTGCTTTGTCGCTTCCTTAACGTTGCTCGTGAATGAGGTAACTGTCTGGCTTCACGTGCAGCGGATTGGAAGGATGAGATGGAGGAAGACGTGATGTTTGGAGAAGGATTAGAGGAATTAATGCAGTAAAGCAGATACATGCATCCTGATATGAGCACATGAGGGAGGACAATGGAGCCCAGTGACAGCGGGAAACACATGTGGGAAGAGATCGGAGGGAAGATGCAGCGATATGATGACGTGCAGTGGAGGTTTCTCTATTGGAACAAATGATAAATAAAGGTTATTCCCTGATATTCACACCCAGATATACAAATCACACCTGCAGAGGCTTTTTGTTTCCAAATTCCAAAACTAACTCCTGATACGAGGACTGGCACGAGTTTCAGCGACGATTGTGACCTTTTATTGTCTCCTATTCTGAATCGTATTTGAATGTTTTTGTTTGAGCACCTGCACCAGCTGAAATGAATTCCTTCGATTGGTAGCACACAGTTGAGTTAAGTTAATCCAAATGAAATTAACAAGCAATATTAATGCCACTGGTTTTAAGTTCAACGTACTTAAAGCATTAGATTCCTCTCAAATGCAGTGCAGCTTCATTTTAAAGAAAGTCAGCTTTCCAATGTTTCCAACGAAAAACAGGATTTTGTCGTTAGTCTTACTAGTTTTGGGCGATCCCATTCTAAGAAAACAGCATTTGAGTGAGAGCAGCAACATGCTAAGAAACCTGGGCGTCATGGTTTTAGAGCGCTAAAGGAACAGTCCGCTTCATTACAACACCAGTTTGAAGGGACAATCTCAAGTTAAACTGCCATCACCAAAAGCAAAAACATAAACGAGATGCCTTCCAACCAGTATTTTAGTTCGACTACAGCTTCACACGCTTTATTTAGTGTCGATCAAAAGCTCATCAGGGCTTGTGCTTTTATCAGAGGCTTTTAATGCTGACGCCACTTTCATGACAATGTTTTGTTTCTTTTGTTTGCTGGTGCGGGTCACAGGTCGGAGGGAGTTGTTAGAATGTGCAACAAAATAAAAGTCGCAGGAAGTCGCCTCTTCATTTTTCAAGTTCCTGCAAAAACGTTTGGAAAGGAGAGACTTTCACTTTCAAGAATCCTGAATAGGAATCGAAGGGAGAAAACACCAAAGACGACATGACACATGACCCACCCGCTTAACAAGAAACTGATCATTAATCCAACCAATCAGGTTGTTGCAGTGATGCCACAGCGTCCTGAAACTGTGCTTATAGCAGAACTGTAACAGTGTCGGGAAAAACGCGTGTTTTGGGGGAAAAGTCAACAAAATGTTCTGGCAATTACATCCAATTTGACGAACGATTCTAAACGTGCAGCTTGTATGTTGTGATGACCATTAAAATTGCAGTCATATCTCTCTCTCTGTTCATTTGGATAGCGGCGTTACCTTGTTAGCCCAAAGTAACAGCCTGGAGGTGTTACCAACATGGATGCTGAGTGCTAGACTTGCCCACAAGGACTTTAGTTCAGGTTGCTTCCATCTGGTTGTCGGTACAATTAGCCAAGATGCAAGTTCAGTAGATTTAGAAGTCATTTGTCCCTGCTGCTCTTTTCAACTATTTTTTATGTATTTCTGTGTTTTTTGTGTCCGTTGTTAGAGTGCTGTTCATTGATGATGAGCACATTTGCTGCTGGCTGTCAAACATATTGGGGATAATGTGGTTCTACTGACCTTGAGTGCCGAGAACATGCTGCACTTTTCAGAGTGACATTTGCAGTTGTATTTTTACATATTTTGTTGTATTTGGTTTGCAATAATCCACGACTCCATTGCAAAGTTTGGACACTAGTAACATTCATAGCTTTGATATTTTAAAGGAAGAACGCACCAGATGGCTGCAAGGTGGCGCAGTTGGTTAGCACTGTTACCTCGCAGCAAGAAGGTCGCCGGTTCGCGTCCCGGTGGGGGCACCGGAATCTTTCTGCATTTGCATGTTCTCCCCGTGCAGCGTGGGTTCTCTCCGGGTTCTCCGGCTTCCTCCCACACAGTCCAAAAACATGTTGAGGTTAATTGGTGATTGTAAATTGTCCGTAGGTGTGAATGTGAGTGTGCTTGGTTGTCTGTCTCTAAGTGTAGCCCTGTGATAGACTGGTTACCTGTCCAGGGTGTCCCCGCCCTAAGTCAGCTGGGATAGACTCCAGCCCCCCATGACCCTAGTGAGGATTAAGCGGTGTATAGATAATGGATGGATGGATGCACCAGATGACATGTAAAGACAACATGACAGTACATTTACAAGAACCCTGTGATCGATCCTTCAAGTCCTTCTCTTTCCCTTGTAGCCACTGGATAGAGCTCCGGTTATATCAGCACATAAGAAATAGAACAGTAGAGACTTGTTTTAGTTAGTGCATATGGAGAATTTCATTCTGTTGATGGGGATGTTTGATGAGGACACAGAGAAGACAGGAAAACTGGCACATGTTGCTGTTGAACTCTATGAGTCTGACAAATCAAGACAGCAGTTTTTCATGACTGTTCAGAAATACCTACTCTGCTATAGGTTCTTTTATCTTCACTAAAAAAGGTTCTACAGTGGTGGATCCTGTGTTTGGAACATGCTTAAAGGTTTGGGCTGCACTAAACAGCCTGCAAAGGAAAACTGTGAAAAGGAAGCCTACAGAGATTTGTCAGCTGATGTAAGAAAAAGATTTCTTCATTAAATTCAGCAGGTGGTCAGGAACATTGTCTGCAGCTGCTAGATGTGGAAGTAAACTGCTGTTGCCAACCAAGTTTGAGGCATCAGCTTAAAGGTTAATGATATTTCCCAACTGTGTTTCTATATGTCTGAATTATGGTGAAATTTGACTGAATTCATGCCTCCATCCAAGATACAAACACAGATAATGCAGGTCTGATTCCTGCTCACAGGCAGGAGGGCTCCTGGTCATGTCACACCTACATGATGCCAAGGCAGGTCAGCCATGCCAGAGTCATGCAGATAACCAAATGGCAGCCTTCACGCGTGTTAATACAGTAAATACACATTCAGATTTGCAGTGTGGATACAACCGTCACTGCCGTCATTTCCCAAAGTAAGACAGACGATCGATTTTCCGATAGGGAAATAGAGCAGCGAATAAAAAAAACCTTGGAGTTCGTCAAGCTGTCATTTATCGCCGCAGATTTATTTCCCAGTGGAAATGTGAGCGTGTGAAGCTTCAGTGTTTCAGGGAAGAAAATAGACTAACAGATGGATGTGCTACAACTGAATCAGCTGTTTGTTTACTATGAGGGCAGAAAAAAAACTTTCCATGAAACCTGACACCTGAACATATAGAACAAGCAGAGAGCCGACGGGACTTTTCCTCTGTGCAGCGTCACGAACAAAACCCTGATAATGAAAGTACACTGCAAAAAAAAAAGGAGAAAATTAATTTGAACTTTGGTTCATTTAAACTTTGAGCGGGAACTCTGGCTCCCTTCACACACATCCACAGTTCTAGATAGTTAAAGACTCAATTTTCTTCTGCAACCTGTTGGAAGCCGGAAATATATAATTCTATAATTATATCAGTAAATAATATGAATTATTATTTATTTTTTATTCTTAAATTATATTTAGCAATATTTCAGCAGTTGGGCAACAACAATATCCATTCATCATCTGTACACCGCTTAATCCTCACTAGGGTCATGGGGGGCTGGAGTCTATCCCAGCTGACTCAGAGTGAAGGCAGGTTCACCTGGACAGGTAACCAGTCTATCACAGGGCTACACTTAGAGACAGACAACCAAGCACACTCACATTCACACCTACGGACAATTTAGAATCACCAATTAACCTCAACATGTTTTTGGACTGTGTGGGAGGAAGCTGGAGAACCCGGAGAGAACCCACGCTGCACAGGGGAGAACTGGTTCTTGCGACCCTGTTGACTATTTGCAACAAAACGTTTGATGGTTCTGTGATCACGCCCCAATATCTTTGATATTTCAAGAGTGCTGCATCCCTCTGAAAGACTTTTTACAATTCTTGACTTTTCAGAGTCAGTTAAATATCTTTTTTGGCCCATTTTTCCTGAGGAGAAGAATCTGCCTAATAATTATGCACACCTTGATATAGGGTGTTGATCTCCTTCGGCCACACCTTCCCTCGTTACACAAATACACATCACCTGATATGAATAAAATCCAATAAGCATTCAAGTTTATACAGCTTGGAGTTGGAAATTATGGATAAAATGATGATGTGGTCAAAATAATCACTTGCCTAATAATTGTGCACACAGTGTACTTCTCATAGCAGTTACATATATAAAATAAAATGTAAATATTTGTGAAATTACAACAAATTGCAAAAAAAAAAAAAAACATTCTTACATAAAAAATATATTTTTTGTAATTTTTGTTGTTATTTTTGTATATTTCAAAAATAAAGGGAAAATGTAAAATATGTAAAAGGAAAGTTATCTAAAAATGACAGTTTTATTGTGTGTAACACTTTCTAATCCCATTCACTCACAGCGTTGTGTTTCATCACTTCCTGGATCTGAGAATGAATCTATTATTGAGCTGATCAACGTATTCCAGCGTCTAACACTCATTCCGCCAGACTGCCTTCTTACATAAAGACATGTGGACATGAGTCGCGGCTGCCATGCGTTCTCTACATTGTGGTCGTGTAGATTTTTCACATTCTTGCAGCGGAGGTTATAAGTTCAGTTCCCTCAGGAGCACAGATGTGGGATCACCACCACAACACATCAGGCCTCCCCATCTCCGAAAAAACAGCCAGCGAAGGAGAGGAAAAGTGTCTCTGTACTCCACCGAAACCCCTTCAAGTTCTGTCCTGGAAGCTGTTTGTTTTTAATTAGCAATGCTGCCTCCCTTTAACTCTGCACAGCTCTCTGGAGCCTGTCAGCATGTTTGGCGAAGGAAGAGGAATCATTCACTTCACACTATTTCTGATGTACTGCTGGTGTCTAAAAATAAAACTGTTTTGTAACATTTTTTTTTNTGTCCTACTGTGCTGTTAAACAAAGAAGCAAAGCAAGTGAATGAGAAGAACTGCAGGGATGGAATGTGAATGATGGCTTTTAAATCATTTCATAAGTTTTATACCTCTTGATGTACACCGAGCGTAACACCTGCTTCCATAACTTTGCTGTATTCATCGTATGAGGTATGACAAAGCAGTTTTTTTTCGTGTGAACCAAGCCTCCGGACGGGATGAGTCTTTCTGTCTTCCCCATAAAAACGGGAAATTAGTTACACAAGGAACCTGCAGATGACCTACATAGCCGGTACTTCTAATATCATAAAATATAGATATTTCCGGGATTTTATGACACATCATGTAAGGTGATTCAGAGCTGATAAGATCAAATTGTTTTAAAAGGTGTGTGTCACCTGCTGACACAAATCAAAACTAAATGGAACCATAACGTAGAAGAAAATAGGTTTCAGAACAACCTGTTTCTAACTCATCAGCTGTTTGGACGAGAAACAATGTTTGGATCGACACCTGAAGTTGGTGACATCTAGTGGTGGAGCTGAAGTCATACAGCTGCCTGGTTTATCCACAGGAGAAGTCTTGAAGCCAGAGTGAAGCCTTCTCTGTGCAAAGATCTGATTTATAGTGACTTTTTGTTTGACCAGTAGATTTCTTCTGGCTGGAAAT
>NW_007578273.1:109573-162094 GCF_000690725.1 Stegastes partitus
ATACAATGTGAGAAGTATAAAATGACGTGAACTCACCTGATCACCAACCAGATCTCAACCTACCTGAACACCCAGACGAGATCATCAAAACACAACAACATGGGTCTAGCATCTTGTGGTGGCTCTGCACATTACTAAGAAACCTCAAATTGTTTTAGACATGTTGCTGTATTGCTCTTCAAACATTGTTGTCTTACCATGTCGCAATATTTCAGAAGAATCACCACATATTGGCATGAGGAGCCATCCTGTACAACCAAACGTCATAAACTACCAAAGCTGAAGATAAGAACCAACGATTTCACCTCGCTGTAGATGGTTCTGATAATTTCTGTGTTTTTCTTTGTCTGCTGCCCAACTGAACTGGTCTCTTGTGGTAAACTAATCCAGTGAGACTGATACACTGAGTTTACTGTGGTTTCAATTCTCATCCTTTGGCAAAAAAAAAAGGAAGAAAGGCCCGACCTCAAGGGAGTCTGGTGCATTTTTTTATTTCTTCAATGACTAGAAATTTTGCTGTGTGAAATCTGCAGGGCACTTGATCTTCTGGTACCAGCCAAACTCAATCTCTCATCTTTGTCACCAGTTCAAATTACAAGAACATCATGAAAAAGACACACAGATGTAACAAAAAAGTCTCTTTTGTTTTCCAATAACAAAAAGTTAAAAAAAGAAAAAAAACAAAAACAAAACAACAACCTTGAAACAGCGATCATTGTCATCAAATAACAATAAATAAGGAGCACTCTTCCCTGTACAGACATATATTCTAATCTAAACTCTTTTTGTAATAAAAATAGAACTTCAGTGCATTTCCTTTGACACATTTCTGCTGCTCCTTCAGAATCTCCACGACGCAACGCTCGGTTACCCTGGTGTTAAAGCAATGGCCTTTTAGAACAGAAACAACCGAAACACCAAATATTAACCCTCCTGAAGAACACAGACAAAAAAAGCAGATATAAAATTTCACAGCCTTCTCTTTGTCTATCTGTACTGTACATCTCAAAAACACAAACCTGGACAGAAAAGGCACAAGTAACTACAATTTGAGTAATACTGGACAAACGAAAATGGAATTATTTCTGATGAAAGATTTTGGTCATTTACAAATTTATTTATATTCCTTTTACATGTCTTTAAACGAACATTACGATTACCAGTATCAGAATAGATACAGGAGGGATATATTCATTTATGTGTATATATATATATATATATATAATTTATATATATAGATTTACAGAAACATTATTTCACAAAGAAAAAAAGTGCATTTTTTTTTTTTTTATAACAAACCTGAATATTGCCAAAGAACAGACATTTAAGTTAACAAGAGTATTGAAAACTGTATAAAAACAAAGCAATAAAAAAAAACAAAACTAGTGTAGCAACCAATAAAGCAAAATGGGATGCAAGGTGCATCAAGGTGTGGACACTGTTAAGTGCTCTGGTCTGTTCTGGCTGAGTCTCCTTGAGCTCCTCTCTCCACTGGATCACTACCAGACTGTAGCTCCTCCCTCCGTGGCTGTTGTCCAATGACACGCGAGGCTACTGGCGCTGCTCGACTGAGGGCTGCTCTGGAACGACTGTCTCTGGCGCAGTGTTCGGTGGTCTCAGTGGCAGACCTGCGGCCGTGGACGGAGCTGTGCGAGCTGCCATATTGCTTTGAGTCCGTGGTCTCCGACTCTGGTTTGGAAAATGTTAGTGCTGTGCTAACGCTGCGCCGCCCCGACTGGCTGGTTCCTGCTGCCTGGTGCTCTGACCAGCGGTCTCCAGGAGTCCTGAGCCCTTGAGTCCTGGGGGTCCCGCCCCAGTATGATTCAAACCTGGCCAGCGACGGCCCCTCCAGAGGGGGAGACGTTGGGGATGAGGGGGTGGTCGGGTGGGACCTTGGTCTGGCCTGCACCATCTGGATCCCTCCGATGGGGATCATCAGATAGGGGACCCTGGCTTGTTGGGAGTGCATGGGAAGATGGCTGAAGATGTTGTCGCCTGTTTGTTGGCCAGGATACGCCTCGCAAGTTGAAAGACGGAAAGTAGGAGGAAACAAGCTGGTTTCTGAGCCTTCTCCTGCTGTTCCACTTTTCTCCTGTAAGGGGAGCAAAGACTTTATTATTACAGTCCATGAGCTGGCTTTGTCAGTACACAAAATATTGCTCAGTGAGGCGGAAAGTGCAGAGAAAATGTACTGTTTGCTTAATTAATCTTGGTCTAATCCTCTGAACCCCAACTGATTTATTTATTTTTGGGCTTTTTTCACACTTGTTTTTTTAGTGTCTTGTTTCTTAGTGTTCTTGTCTTTGTTGTTTTTCTACGGCGCCTCGCATGGTTGCACCAGAATCTGAGAGAAACGGCATTTCAATCCCCTCTATGTCCTGTACATACGGCAGAACTGACAATAAAGTTGACTTTGATTTACTCATTTTTCAGGGCAATATCAAGTTTCATGTATTTTACAAAAACATGTACAACTTTTTTTTCCAAAATTCCTACAGCTGTTTTTTCAACACTGGATAAAAAGGACAACTCTACACAGCCTGCAGTTCAGCCCAGCTCACATGAAAAGTCAGAACTTTTGCTGTGTGACTGTTGGTCACAGTTTAGTCACAGTACCACTGAGAAGCCCAGATTTGTTTGTTTTTGACAGAATCTGGTTCAACAACATCTGGAGCAAATGATTTATTTTAAGCAAATTTTCAATGAAACATGAAGAATGAAGTATTTTAATGAAATATCACATTTCTACGCTAAGTGGTTTATATTGTTTATAAATGGGGTCATTTTGGTGATTGTTTTTTAAAGATAACATGGCTTTCAAACTTGCCAGTGTGTTTGACATTAAGAGGGTTTCATAGATCCATGAAAATGTATGACTTGTTTATAAAAATGACTCACCGGTCTGACATAGCGTCCCGTTGGACCGGGGTTCTCCCAGGGCAGGTATCCAGGGGTTCTGTGCTGCAGCCCCAGCGGTGAGGGAGGAGTCCGAACTTGTGGTGACCGGTAGCAGCTGGGTGAAATGGGACAAAGAGGAGAAAGGGGTCTGATGGGAGAAGGTCCTCTCTCGGGAGAGGGGGAGACGTGTCTGCTGGGCGAGGACAGCTCGGTCCTGGGGGAGAGGCTGTGGATGGGCGAGGACAGCTCCAGACGGGGGGAGAGGCTGCGGCTGGGGGAACAGCTCTCGCTGCTGGGTGAGAAGGCCCTCGGAGACGCCTTCCAGCCTCGCCGGGAGAACAGCGCCCTCCTGCTGCCCGGCGAGGCCGCTCGCCTGCCGGGCCAAACTCCCCGTGGGGAGGGCTCCTGACTGGGGCTGTGACCCGGGGGCTCGGGGTCGGGAGTGCCCTGCTGAGAGTGCCGACTGCTGCTGGAGCGCCCCCCTGTGGACGGGTGGGTGTCTGACGAACAGGAGGACGGCGGGTCTTCGTGGGACGCGGACTCCTCTTCCTCCTCCTCCTCCTCATCGTCGTTGTCGTCATCATCGTCGGACTCCTCCACGTCAGAAAACTGATGTTCCTCCTGCTCCTCGGAGCCGCACACGCGTTCATCACTTCCTGCTGTTTGCGCACACACAGGAAAACATCCCATAAGTGACCTTTCTATCCACGCTGCAAACTTTAAAACTGCGTCGAATATTTCACCAAACAGTCTCAAAAACATGGAACAGAACATTTTCAGTGAGAAGCACAAAGAGTTAGGACGGTACTGCATGTTTCTGACAAACCTCACCCACCACTCATCAAAAACACGTTATAAATAGATTTCGGATGAAAAGGCTGAAATTTAATTGGATATCACCATGCCTCTATTCACAAACTATCTGCACAGCCTTGTGAATGAAAAGGCGGTTTAAATGGCACGTCCTTGGCTGTTATGAGTGTGGTCTGTCAGCAAGAAAGAGGCAGTGAAAGGAGGGACAGCAGAGGAAGGTCAGAGGGGAGATCGTGAGGTGGCCAGCTTTGACTGTTTTGTAGCTTTGACTGGAGGACGTAAGCGTTCAATTGTGTATTGTTATTCGCCGGCAACACATCCGCAGGGACAAGGTAGAGTGGCCGGACTGCGGCAACGGCATCAGGAAGCAGTGGCATGCTCTGCATTCTTCATTTATTTATCTTTTACTTTCTCATATTTCTTATGCAAGGCCAGAGGGAGCAGAATAGAAGATGGTGTTGCATAAGCTGTCAGTGCTGAGAAGCTACTATTCTTCACAGGCTGAAGTTCATCCAGCTGTGCACCAATATTTCTCCACAGTGGAAAGGGAAATATGTGAGATGCATCCTCATCCCCTGAAGTACCTGTTTCCTCGCTCTCCGGCTCATCCAGTGATGACTCAGATACTCCCATCGCCTGGCATTTTTTCCCATGAGCCTTCGACTTCATGTGTTTTGTAAGGTTTCCTAGGAAAGAACAAGAAGATTGCTCTCAACTTATATGGTGCAAGGAAAATGAGGATATTTCAGCAACAGAGGTAAAATGTGATCACTGGGCAAAAAGCAGATTTTGCATCATCCGAGGTGCAGGAAGTTCAGACACTGTGTCTATGAAAAGCAAGAACTGCATCTAATTCAAATTTTGCTGCTATCACATTTGAAGCTGGTTTTTTTTGTGTGCAGCAAAACACTGCTCCCAGCGCTCCTGCCACGCTCTCTGGAAGTCTTTTAACCACTTATATGGGTCCACAGGATCCTTCACTTCAATGGTTCCGAGTCATTGTCTGTGGGCATCGTCTAAGCCAGGGGTGTTGAATCCTGGTCCTCGAGGGCCACAGTCCTGCATGTTTCAGATGTTTCCTTCTTCCAACACACCTGATTCAAATGATCAGCTCATCATCAAGAAGCCTGATAACGATCCTGATCATTTGAATCAAGTGTGTTGGAAGAGGGGAACATCTAAAACTTGCAGGATTGCGGCCCTCGAGGACCAGGATTCGACACCCGTGGTCTAAGCATTCTGGTAGCATCCTAGTTGTCAGGCATTTCCTGCCCCTGATGTCCATAAAGTTGAGGTTTAGACTACTTTATGCACATCTGTTATTTTTCTGCTCCAGAAAAACTTTCACACCAGCTACTATCACTCTAAAACGAAGACAGATTCAGCAGCTGCATGGCTTATTTCTTGCCTCAAATGTTTTCAGAAGCTCATTTTAGTGAACTGTTTTCATAACAAAAGACAAAGTTTCCAAATGAGCAGCCAGGTTGGTCCAGTTTGAAATCTGGCACACACAGCCTCCGAGTGAAGCATTCGTCCAATCAGGTGCAGCCAATATTTGTGCCAATTATCTATTGTGACGCTGCCAAGTCAGTCGCCCAACAACCATCCAACTTTAGGAAGCAGCACGATCTCTTGCGTCTAAATTCGTCCCCTGTGGACATGTACAGGTACAGATACCTCTTGTGATTTCACTTCAAACTTGTGCAGAGAGCAAACACCAGATTCTGTGTTCAACTGAATGTCATGTTGACATTCAGTTGGCAACAGTCGGGTCGACTGCTTGACTCGGAGAGCGCAGCGTCGTTCTGAGTGGAGAAGGTTCAGATCAGGAGTGTGAAGAGGAACATGTCGGCCATATTGTTGAACATTCACAGGGTTGCACACCATAAAACATTGGCTGCACCAACACAATTGTCACTTTCCACCCTCCTGCTCATCAGATTTGTCTCCCTGAAACTTCTTTCTCTACCTGAAGATGAAATTCAAGTGGAAGGGTTGACGTTGTGGAACAGATTCAATTCACAGGTGTGCTTGGGACACTTACAGATTGGTCTTCCTGGGAGCTTTTAAAAGGCGGCAGGAGCACTGGGTGCAGTTTTTCAGACACTTCTCATTGCATCTCGTATAAGGGAAAGAACCTAAAAACTATTCATGTTTGAAGCAACTTGCAGATTGTCACCTTACCTTTGGTTTTGAAGGCAAAGTTGCAGTGTTTACAAATGTATGGACGGACATCAGTGTGCGTTCTGATGTGCTTCTTCAGCATGCTTGGCTTCTTGCAGCGGATGCCACACTCTCCACAGATGTACTTTCCCCGACCGCGACCTCTCACATAAACATAGTCTTCATTGGACTTGTACCTAAAAGACAGAGATGAGAAGGAACAGAAAGATAAAAGATTAAAAGGATAAGAGACAAGATAAACCCCTAAGTGGTAGAATTTAGGGATCACAATGACTAAACACCAGCCTTCTTCACTGACAGCTACAAGTGTAATAACATATACATATAACTGATTCAACTGAACAGCAATTTTAACTAAACTTTGGGTCACTTGATGGCAACGGAACAAGCTGAAGAGACAACATCAACCTTTGCTGGTGAATGTTTGAGCAAACAAGTCGCTTATTTTCACATCCAGCAGATGTGGAGCAACATTAAGATGAACTTATAGTTGCGTTTCTGGCTATCTGTTGAATGTAAGCCCAATATTCACTCTCCTTTTAGCTTTATTCTGGTGTCTTCTTGTCTCATTGGCTCCTATATGCACCATTGTGTTCACCATCTAGTGTTCAGTTAGTCCCTGAAAACAGCTGCTGAAAACAAGGTGGAAGACTCTTTAAGTTAGCAGATCCAAAACAAACAAAAACAGTGTTCTCAAAGAGTCTAAGAGGCTTCACCGCTGTGAGTGACTCCTTTCATGCTGCAGCTATTTAAGACATTGTTCTCAGAAAAGTATATTTTAAGCTGCTTTTATAATAATAATGATGAATGTGGATGTCAGCTTGCGTGCGCCACAAATGCAGCACATGCACAAACTGCGCACAAAACACAGACAGACACAAGAAAACTGGGAAACAAGGCTTTCTTTATGGAGGCGGGTTGGGGAAGCCCCACCAAAACCCCAGCAGCACCGAGTCCCTTGGCTGTTCCCTCCACTACACCCTGGGAGCACAAAGAATACCAGCTATTCTGCTGCGACCGGGTGGCTCTGCCAACAACAGCAGCAGCTAAAGAGAGGGAAGGGAAGCCTGGCTATGGCCACCAACCGAAAATAGACACTGCATCTAAAAATCAAGCAACACATTTAGGTCCAGACTATAAAAACATTGTTTATGCGCAATCTCGATGTTTACCGAGAGGCTATTTGCGGACACAAGTGGACCACAGATGTTTTATATCTGAATGAATTGTCCTCTATGAAACACTGCTCTGCCCTCATGAAGAGATGTATAATCCATTCTGAATTGTAAATATCCAATGTGTGCAGACTGCGTTTAATTACAGTATGCGCACCACATCTACAAGAAACCCGGCTGTGAATGCTCCCCGTTGTATAACCGAGAAGCAGCAGCAGCAAAACATAACAAATTGTTGCACAACTGTAAAATAGTCTCAACAGTGACATTATGCTGCATTCATTCAGGGGCTGGTTACTGTTTAACTGGCATGTATTTGTTGCTGTTGCTAAAAATATCCACCCACACCTCAGGAAAAAAAAAAAAAAAACACAAGGCAGGAGTTGCACTTCACGCATCGAGCATTAAATCAGCGGCACGTCTCTCGGTAGATCCAGCCGACAGTCTTGTTTTGTAGCTTTACGACCGCCTTGTTACATTAGTGGAGGGAATAACTCTTGAAACCAGAGTGTGATTGATTGATGCATCCAGTGAATTTCAGCACAGTAGCTCTGAGAAACACACACTGAAGCAAGCTTTCACTCACCATCTGGCCTGAAAGGAAATCGGACTAAACTAATATTTTTGACAAATACTGTATTTGCGTTAACCCTCTAAACCCCAAGCGGTTTCTGAGCTTTGTTTTTTCTTTGCTCCTGTCACATTTTAACTCACCATGAGCTCGTTTTTCATTGCAATCTGAAGATGATAACTAAGAGGTGGTGCTCAGTGTAATAAGCTGGCAGTTGTTTTGCTCCTCAAACATGTGCTAAAAGCTTTATTTATAAGGCTACAGCTCAGGTGGCTTTGCTAGAACTGGGCTCAATTAATTTTACCTGCATCCCAGCAACTCTATAGCTCAGTAATACACTAATTAACCATCTGAACCCAAAGCAGTTTGTGGGCGTTTTTTCGCTGGTGTCAAATGTTACCAAGTCCTGTGCCTCTATGGAAACAGCACAACCGGGGCTAGACATAGACAAAAATCCAAAATGTGATTTTCAGTATAACAAATTTAGCATTTTTTTTTAATTACACAGACAAGTGCAGAATTTGTAGGGTTAGGGTTAATAAGAAGTACAGAATAAAGTGATTTTAATGAAATATCCCAATTTTAAGATGAGATAAGTTTAGGTTTTCCAACAGACCTGCGCATCACAGGTGAGTAGTTCAGGGATCGTTTGGGAAATTGAAAAGCCAATAAGTTTTCACAGATTCTGGCTCTGATAACTGGTGTCAAATGTCTAAACGATAACATGCCCTCCAAACATGCCAGTGGCTCTTGGGGTTCAGTCACAAACTGCATGCGACTCAGAAACGCCCAACCTCGTTCGCCAGTGTGGTTAAAGTGTTGTGACAAATCTGCCACTTACACCATGGAAATCAATCTGCATGTTTTTTCAAAGAATCCAGAAGGGAGACGGTTCAGCCTGTGCTCGCTAAGAAGGATTAAAGCTGATGTTCCACGGACTTTCGCCGCCACCAGGAAGGAGCAGCTATTGTAGCTTAATTGCTGAGACGTGTTATTGAGAAGAAAGGGTTTCCTTTAGCTGAGTGGTACTATTAAACTCTAGAGAGCCCCGCGCGCCTCTTTCTTGAAGGGATCTCAGAAATTGGATGAAATCTGGCAAGAAACTGGAACATAAACAAAGCCGCGAGATGCATATTCATAAAAGAGTGTTCTCTGGAATAAAATGAGTGGTGCGCAGTCGTGATTTCAAAGTCCTGACAAAAGGAGGGAGATGGGGATAATGAGTCCTAACAGAGTCAGGGAGCAAAACATTCTGCCGTGCTCAAGACCGCCGAGTAGCCGGGCTTATTTGCATGCATGGCGGAAATGCAGAAGGACATCAAGGGGTGGAAATACACAGAGAGAGGACACAGAGGAGGTTGGGAGGGAATGAAAAGAAAATAACACACAGGTAAGTAAAACTGGAAGAGCTGCCAGAGCGAAACAGGCAGCCTGAGCAAGAGGGAGAAGGGTGGCACAATGGAGACTGACAAGTGGAAGAAGGAGGAAAGCTGTGGGCTGTTTATGGATGAAAACGCGCTGGTGAATGTGTGGCTGCAAATGATAAAGACTGGTAATTAGTGCCTTATCTACTGTTAAGCAGACAACTCCTTCACACTCAATCTGTGCACACATAAGCACAAAACACAAACCTTAACGTGCAAGTGTTGACACACGCGAAAAACCATCCACAGAAATCTCTGATCTCTAAAATATTTCCCACTTTTGATCGAAAGGAACATCAGCATGTTTTGCACTACTCTTTATACTTCCATGTTCTCTTTGTGGCGTTTTCATGTCATCTATTTCTGCTACAGATCTACACAGAATCAGCTGCCGGGAAAACTTTTTTAGCTCTAAACACAGCGAAACCTGAGGAAGAAGACAGGCTGTACTGGAAAAGATCACTCAGACATTTACGGGAAGCATGAATGTGTGTATACGTACAGGTCTGAAGACAAACATGCACACAAACACAACAGTTCATGACTGTGATTGTGATTGCTTGCAGATTGTCTCACAGTGTGCCTCTGTGTTTTCTCCCTGACTTTCTTTAACTGTAAAAAGATATTAATGAGAGTCTCGCAAAGTGAAGTTGGAGGCAACCTTTTTCCCTTCACACACACACACACATGCACACACACACACACACACACACATTGCTCTCTCTCCAAATTAACACTTCTAAAACACAGACATTCATGCCAGCAGTTAGAGGAAAAGGCTTGGCTACAGGTACAAATGAAGTCCCTGCGGGCTCCACGGCCTCCCATCTGTTACTGTAATTCTCTGCATGCTCTTGTCAGCTCTCCATCGTCGCTGTGCTGCTCTCATCAGGCGTTGCTTTACGACAGTAGAGCTCACATACTAAGGCGAGTCCGTTATTCGCAAAAAACACTGAATGACACAGTTTACCGCTTACCCTCCTTCAAAGATGCGAACGCGAGAAGGCTCGGCCTGCTTGGAGGTGGACGGTCCTTCCTCGTCTCCCGGCTCTTTTCGTTCCCGGCGTTCCTGAGTTTCCTCCTTTTCGTGCTGCGGCTGATCCGTTACTTCAGTGAGGGTGCTGGGTGGGGTGGCATGTACCTACACTCAAGACACACAGAGAAAAATTCAAAACAACTTAAAATGACGCGTTTCGCTGTTAAACTTCACTGAACATGGGTGTTTGTGTTCGGGGTCGGGAGGAATTATTTAAAAAATGCATTGTGACACAATTACCTGTTTCAGTATCACAATATTAACATAATGTAACTTCATTATTTTAAATTACTTTTGGATTATCTCACTAACAAATATTCAAATAACTGAAGAAAAAAAAGTATAATCTGCTGGTTTATTTGGTAATTCTGTGAAGGTGTTGCTGACAACATTTTATAATATATTTTTTATTTACTAAAATTCATGTATAATGGTAATTTATCTAACGAGAGCTACTTAGAGCACTTTAAAATTTGTTTACATTTTTAAAAGGCTCCCTGTTGCTAAGTTTTGCTGGTTCATTGAATAAGAACAGAGATTATGTTCTACATGTAGTTAAAGGAAACATCCATATGCTCAAAAATGTCACCACTGCAGCTCCTCTGTTGTACAATGGAAAATATTTGAGCTTAGTAAAAGGATCAGACTTTTGCAGTAAAATAAAAATATCTCGACAGCAGTGATGAAGCCCAGGACTCAACCCGAAGACGACAACTTGTGTTTTAACTGCAGCTTATAAACCGTGACTCACCTGTCTGAGGTAAAGAAAAGTACACACTGTCCTGATACAGTCAAGTTCAAATTGAAGTTTAAATGCAAAATTCAGTTGAACTGCAGGCTGTGTTTGCACAGAGCAGAGATGAGGCAAGTGCAAAAAAAACCCAACAACTTTAAAATAATAAAAATCAATACATGTCTCAAAAACAATCAACAGAGGAGCAAGTCATCAGTAAGTTGGTGCAAGATCCATTTTTCTAGAGTTAATGTGCAGAGTAGTGTGTCTATTTTCTAGAGGCTGTAAAAATGCAAGTGGTGAAAGATTTATAGTGTAGATGCATAGTGCACAACAGTTCTCTCTGCTTCTGGTTGTGATGTGTTCATAGAGGTGCAGGACTTTATACTGCAGTAAAAAATAAGCTCACAGTGAGTAAGAACGTGACAGCAGTTTAAAAGAACGAGCGTATATTGTGTTTATGTTTACCTCTGACATACGTGGGGTCCTGCTAGTCGCAGGGGCCAGTTTTCCCTTTGCTGGCGACGGTGCCGTGGCCATGGTGTATGTCTCAGCGCTGTGTTTCTGTTTGGAGCACAGCAGAGACAAGGCCACCTTAGTGCTGAGGCCTGGCAAGTTGGGGTTGTGAGCACTGACGCTCCAGGTGGAATAAACCGAAGCTCGGGGGTCCCTCTGGGCAGATGGGTTGGGTTTGACGTACTGCCGGTAGCACCAGTTGACTGAGGTGGAGGTATCGAGGCTGGGGTATGAAGGTGTGCTTGGTCTCTCAATCCGTTTTTCCACAGTTGGCACCTCCTCCTTCTTTTGACTCGTCCTCTCAGTTGACTCCTTCTCCTCCTTCTGTGCGTCCCTGTTGTTTTTTCTTGGTACTTGGTCCTGCTCCTCTTCCACTTTCACAGTTGTCACTTCTACCCTGTCTGGTTGTTTCTTCTCTCCTTCTTCCAGTTTTTTCCCGGCTGCTTTGTGTTCTTCCTCCTGTCCTACCTTCAGCTGTGCATCCTCCTCCTCCTCCTCCTCCTCCTCCTCTTCCTCCTCTCCTGCCTTGTGTTGCTCACCCTCCTCTTCCTCTTTCACCCGTTTCTGGTGACGATGTGCCTCTGTGCTGAGCTCCAGACTGGCGGCAGGAGAAAGCATTCGTTTGCTTCCTCCAGCCCCCAGTGGACCATATCCCTCCCCCGAGCCTGAGGCCAGCTCTGTTGGCAGGGACAGGGGAAGAAGGCTCTTGATGTCTGGGGAGGGGACCTTCAAGTACGTCCTTTGCAGCTTGTCCTGCTCCACCTGGCCCATGATGACCATAGCTGTACAAGACGTTGGTTCCTGTGAGCGGGTGGAGGCCAGAATCTGGGACAGAGTGGTATACATGGCACTGGCATATGTAGGTATATGAGTCTGGAGGCGCACTGGCACCACAAGAGACACTACTGGTGTAAGCTGAGCCAGGCATGTGGCGATGACCGGCCGTGGGTGGTGGCAGGAGATTGTTACGAGGGATTGATCCGCAGAAGACATGGACGAGAGGGACGGTCTGCTCTCTGTGGTGCGAAGGGCAGGAATATGCGTGGTCAGTCTTGGAGGACCAGGTAAGTACAAAGCCTGACTACTTCGAGTCCTGGAAGAGAACGGCAGAGGAACGAAAGGGGGAAGCTGATGGAGTGGTATTCCCAACCGTTCTGTCATGTGGATCTGCGCCGGGTGTATCTGTATCGGTGAAGACCCTGTGTGTGAATGTAAGAAGGCTCTGTGGATGACATGGGAGGACAGTACTTCAGATATGGCTGTGGTGACGGGGAATAGCTGAGAAAGTGGCGCAAGAGGGAACACTTGCTGGCTTCTGGGCTGCAACGGGAGCACATCCTGAGAGGAAGGGAAGATTTGTGGCTGCAACAGCTGCAAGGCTTTTCCTGTGGCTTCCAGGCTGAACCGGGAGCCTACCTCAGAGGGGTAGAGAGGAGGATAGGTGGAGTGTGAAGGACCAGGCTTTGGACTCTCTGCTCTGGACTCTCTGCCCCCCACCTCCTGCTCAGGTTCCCCTAAGGTGGCATGCTTCACAAGGAGACACTTTCTCCTTTCTTTCCAGGAGGATGTGGACTGCTGGGGGGACAGGGATCCATAGTCAAAAGATTTACTTCTGTTCTCTGCGATCTGTTCTGATTGTTGTGGGCTAGCTGGGGCCTGCTCTGAGGCTGAGCGCCTCATCTCCTTGTGGCTTTGGTGCTGTTGGTGAGAAGCGGATGGCACCATCAGCATCTGGGAGCTCTGGCTACCGGAGGCCCAGATGACTGGCTCGGATCTCGCCGTGTCCTCGAATGAAACAGAAACGCTTGAGATGTTGCTTTCTTGACTTGGGCTCCGAGGCAGAGACAGAGATTCAAAGCTAGACTCCCCAGAGGACTGCGCAGCTTCTGCAAGGCGGAGTCTTTTCTTCTTTGGTGGCAGCTTCTCTGCAGGGAGCTGGGCCAGTGTCTGGCTTCGCTGAGGCCAGTGGAACTCCTCTACTCTCTCTGCCTCCTAAGACAGACACATTTTTTGATTAATTTACCATCATGCCTAAGATGAAGCAATACTGAATGATTATCTGCCCAAAAACATCCGCATTAAAGCAGCGAAAATAAAAGAACTCGAAAATAAATAAATAAAAAGTTCTGAAAACACATAGCCAAACGGTCCTTTAAATACTCATGTACCTTGGATGAGGATGCTGTCACTGGGGGTGACACAGATGGCATGTCAGCATCAGGCTCCACAGTAACAAGGATCTCTGGCACTTGGATGTTTGGCTGGCGGATGAGGCGAGATGTAGAGGGTGATGGTTTTGGCTCGGGTTGTTGTGTTTGCTGACTCTCTCTGAGGTCTGGTCCCTGACTTTCCATTGATATGCTCTCCTGCTTCTCAAAAGAGCTAGTGTGTTGGATGACAGACACACCCTTCCTGTCCTGCTGCTGCTGTTGGTTTGGCTCAGTCTGTAAAGAAACACCTAGAGACAAACAGCAAAAAAAAAAAATAATTAGTTCTTGCTTTATTATATTGGTTTAGTGCTCTAGAGTGACAACATTTAGCTGCTAATGGATTTCATTTCCTTATCTACAGTGCAGTCTGATTTTCCCCAGCAGGGCTTCCCTTTCTCTGTTCTGCTTGCTTTAACCTTCTGAACTCCAAAAGTTACGCAATTTATCAGAAAAACCGCAAAAAACAGAAAGCGTTGTCAAATTTTCAAGTTTCCGAATGTCCCAGAACTAATCTTACAAGCCGAAAAACTGTTTGCTCTAAACTATACTCTGTAGTAACAAAAAAATCTACGCTCCCAAATGGCACTGGGAAGTCTTCAGTGACTCAGCTAAACAGTCACATGACAAAAATTTAGGGAGTTTTGGGCTGAAATGCAGGCTGTGCTTACACAATGTAGAAAGGATGACAATAAAATGTAATTAGCTAAATATCAATAGAATGTAGTCACATTTTTTCCAGTATTAGTAATATCTGTGGGCACTTGGAAAAATGTTGTACATGTTGACTCCAGAGTATTCAGTTGAACACTTAAAAAAATTCAAATTTAGCTTTTTCTTCTTTTATAAGTGATTGCATTCCAACTGTCTCACACGGTACAATATATATATATAAATTTCTCTTCACATCTAGCAATGGTTGTGCTGTTTCTATAGAGGTACACAACTTTAGAAAGCAGTGAAAAATAATCCCAGTAACTTCTTAGAGTTCAGAGGGTGAAAGCCATGACTTGTTGTGTTTATGTTTTTGCAGTTATTCAGGTAACTCAGATGTTAAATGAGGATTGAAAAGTCCTAAAGAAAAGAACTGTATTGCTTACACAGGACAATATTCTAATTTTATCTACGACAGCAGGCATACACAAACAAACCTGAGAGGGCCTGGCTGTGCTCTGGTCTGCTTGGCACTGGAATGAGGCCTGCAGAGCTGCCTGACATGGCTACAGGTCCTGGGCTGGGAGGATCCTCCTCCAGACTCTCCTCTTTCCTCCTCTTCCTCACAGCCATGGCCAGCGCTCTGAACTTATAGTGCATCATCAGGGGGCGATCCTCCCTGCATGTTTTACTCGCATCTCTGCTCTCTTGTTCGTGCCCCAGACAGATGCCCCTGTGGGCCTCGTAGCCTTCACTGTATTGGAAGCGTGCCCCACATGCTCCACATTCAAACAGGCTGGGACTCTTCTGCTGTTGTTGTTGCTGTGGCTGTCTGGCTGGTTCAGTGCCTCTGGCTGAGGAGGAGGAGGAGGAGGTGGGACCGGCCTCTTCCAGCATGAGCTCAGCTCCCAGGGGAACTTCTATGGCAGGCTGGCGCCTGAGCATACGCTGGGCTTGGCCAACCCTCATCTCTGCTACCACTGCTTGCTGCTCATCAAACGACTGGCAGAGGCGGTAACCTCTGGGAGACATGGTGCCAGAGGTGAAGGGCTCTCCTTGGCTGGTAGGCGATGGCATCGAGTGGCTTCTAAGCAGAGGCACTGCTGACAGCTCCTGTGTACCTGAAGGATCTGCCTCGGGATTCTGGAGGTGCCTCAAACCACTGGGGCCTGCAACTTCTCCTTTGGGATCGAATGCGTATGGATCTTTGTGGGCAGTGAATTTGGGCGACTCCATGCTGCTCTTCCTGGACAGGGAGGAGCGTCGTGGCTTCACGCTGTCAATCTCACTCGTGTCTACTACTGCTTCATTGATGGTGATGAGCTTGGTGATGTGTTCGATGACTTGAGTTTTGGGTACAGTGAAGGGAATGCTCTTCTCCTCGGTTCCTGAGGATGAGGAATGTGAAGAATGAGGCTGCTGCTGGTGGGGACTGCGCTGCTGCCCTCCCAGTCTTCCATATTTCCCGAGAATAATTTCCGCGTAGGTTTTGGCACTGGAACTAGGGGGGCTAACTTGAGACAGGTCGGTACTGCCCGATCCAGAGAAGTAGCCGGACTCTGTGCTGCCCTTACTGCCGGGGCCGAGAGAGGAAGATGAGGTGGAGAGGGAGGATGGAGGGTCATCTGGAGAAGCCATGGGGCCACGTTTCCTCTCACTAAGTCTCAACGCCAGTCTCTGCTTGACCGCCTGGGAGTCTTCAGGCCTCTGGATCTCCTCGGAGCCTCCCAGCCGCTCCTTACCGCCTTTCCTCTGCTGACTGAGCGTCTCCTTAGAAGAGGATTTTCTGTGCTGGCCCGTCTCCTCTTCAGACTCAGTGCTTTCTCCTTCTGTGTGTTCCTCGGGGTCTTCTCCAACACCACTGCCCTCCGGACCGCTAAAACTGGGCTCATCACGACTGGACGCCAGACCTGCTTTAATGCGATGGGCGTGGGACTTGCGGTGCTTGTATAGGTTGCTCTTGGTCTTGAAAGAAAAGCCACAGGGGGCACAAGGGTAGGGTCTTTCTCCTGTATGGGAGCGTATGTGTTTCTGAAGAACGCTTGGCTTGGCACACGGACGGCCACAGAAAGTGCACACATATTTCCCTGGTTTTTGTGGTTTCTTCTCCCCCTTTTTGGGTGAGCTGACACCTTCTAATCCCTCTTGGCTGGCGTGAGACGGGACCCCCTGACCATGGTCACCCCGGGTGGAGGACGTAGACGGGAGGGATGAGGTTGATGACGAAGCTGTAGACAGGAAGCTGCCTCCTGAGGGACCTGCGGTGTCCGAATGCTGCCATGCTACCGCTTGCTGCTGCTGCAACCGAAGCAGAAGGTCAGTGCGTCTGGGCTGGCGGTTTTGCAAGCGGCCCAAGGCTCTGTGCACGGGACGAGGATTGGAAGGCTGCTGGGGCTGCTGAGGTGGACAAGACTCGAGTGAAGTTTCAGCTGTCACATGCTGCTGCTCTTGCCTTCCAGAGCGCTCCCCATCAGCTGGACGGGTGGGCTCAGCCTCCATAGAGTGTGGAGGAGGCCTCACAGACGCGTAACGAAAGGCTCCCTGAGCCTCATTGGTCTAACCACATGGCAGCAGAGAGGTCAGAGGCAGGGGAACATGGACAGGCTGAGTTGTAAATCAAAATGGAGGACCTTTTTCAGAGTGGGCCAAAAGTTATTCAAGAGGACCAAATGAGGCATCATTAAAAGGTGCCCTGGAGCTGTATGGATGCAGGTAAACATGGATCATCTCTCTGTACAAAGCAGCTCTGCTTCTGTCTAGCCTCAGCCATCCTAACAGGCCTTCCAAGGTCTTCTCTGCATCTCCTTTGTTGGTTGTCAAGAGTGTTAGCCGCTCAGCTTCTGAATGGGTCTATAAAAAAACACACAAAAAAGAAAAACAGTCACAAAAGTAGAAACATATCAATATATTTATTATATACTCTAAAAAGGCTTGTTAATGCTTTAAAAATATCCCCTGGAGTTGCTTTTTTTTCTTCTTCTTCACTTGGCAAAAAACATCAGAAATAGGAAAGCTTTGTAAATAAAAGCAACAAAACAAAGAGTGGTAATAAAGAAAGGTCCTGCTCTGCTGACTTCAGTCAAAGCCAGAGCTCATTAGAGTGTACATAGAAACGGAAAACACAGTGAAGCCCATGAAGATGACTTCTTGACAGACTAAGGGTTTGCAAAAAGCCAAAAGAGTTATATTGGCAGAGCAGAAGGCCAAAATCATTAGTGTCTTATTATAAAACTCCATATTAAAAACTGCCTCCACAAATCATAATATGACAAATCGGGCTACATTTCTTGTTTTAGTATTGAGTGAGGTCAGTGTTGTAATGAGACCATTTGCAAGGTAATTGCATCAGCGGCAAGTTATTGCTCTCATCCGTCCTCGCTTCAACTTTTATTAAGATAGCGGGCAGCGCTTCAGAAGACGGAGGCACACCTACTGTAGATCTGTTTCCAAATGTTCGCTCGAGATGTTCGACTATTGTAACATTTTCAAAAGGCGCAGTGATCTGAGGACACGCTCATCGGTTAAACCGCGAACTGTCTAAATATTCTCCTCGAGTCTTAAACAGAATTCTCTTTAAATCGCGACTCAAACCAGAACACATGGGTATCATGTCTGACCGATGACCGGCCCGCTCTGCAGGAGTCGGAGCAGTTCGGGGCCAGCCAGGCAGCATCCACGAATCAGGCACCAACAGAGAAGACCACAGTGTCAGGGCAAGGAGTCAAAACAAATGCTGGAAATATAGCCTGTGCTTATCTGATCTGGCACCGAAGCTGAAGGGGGTAAATGGAAGGGGCTGTTTTCTGGTGGGTAAGAGGACTTGACAGCAGCTGGGGTCCAGTCCCAGACTCTGTCCTGCCACCAGGGTGCAGTGTTTATGAGGGGGGCTGCTGGGACAGGGGTCCTGTGTAGGCTTTTTTTTTCTTTTTTCAAGATGGATCTATTGTAATATTTCCCACTTACACGCTACTAGAAAGCTGTTTACGGGGAGCAGCTGATCGCTACGATGAAATCTCATCTTTTATCAAGATGTATGTTCTCTAATATTTCCCACTTACTACAAATCCTGCACTCCGTCTCAACTCGAGGCATGGGATTCTTGTACCGCGGCCAATCAAAACACATTCTCGGGATGGATGGGGCCAATCATAACATTTTCGCTGAGCAGCCATGCCCAACCTCTGACAGTCCCAGCACAGACTCATCCAGAGAGTCATTCACTGTTTAAGACATTGATACCGCTCGCAGCAGCTCCCCTAACTCAGTCAGACTCTGGAGATCACTGAAGGAGGACGCCATGTGTCTTCGCTTCACAGCTGCAGACAGCACGCGGATGCTTCACACTGATACAAAGCAAATGCAGACACTGAATGAAAGGAGGTGAAAGTGTGCGGATATATATAACACTAGGTATATGTGTGTAAAGTAGGAGTGAGAAATAAGGTGAGGAGAAAAGAGTGAATCAGTGGCTGAATAAACAGACCCAGCAGCTTAAGGTGCAGCAGTGGCAATGCAGTAATGACAGTTTTTTTTATATAATGAGCTACACTTTTACTCTCTCCATATGTCTAAAAAAAAAAAAACCCCACAGCGCAGTCAGCCTTCATTAGAGCCAGTTTACAGTAGAATAAAAAGAAAGAGAAACACTCTTCCTCTTGGAAACGACTTGACAGATTCTCGGCTCCATCTCCAGGTTTCCCCACATCTGCTAAGGGCCGATTATCTGTCCAGCGTGTGTTTCCGTGAGCCGGCCGGCGCTTTGATTACGGCCGACTTTCAGCATCAACACTCAGCAATTATGCAGCAAAAACAAACCAAAACAACGCCATTAAAATTCGCTTTTCTATCTTCATTTTCCTGTCTTCCATCTTCTCAACGGTACACTGACTTTTGTATGTGGTGGCAGATTTAGCTGTTCCTGTCTTGAGATGTCGAGCCGGAGAGACTCATTACTCTCCAGAGCTACACGTAGATAAGTTAGGAGGGAATGCAGCTAAAAAAAAAAGGGTTACACATCCGATCCTGACTGAAGGGTGCTGTTAGTAGGGCTACACGGTGTATCACTTCAGCATCGATGTGCAAAATGCAACGTGAACGAAGGCAATCTAACTCATGCTACAGATTTTTTTTTTCAGTTTGATACATGAAGAAAACTCACATAGTTCTCATTTTCCACGACTAATCTGCAAGAGAAGTCTGTCTGCTAGAACATAACTTCCTCCGATTTAAGGATTCTTGGATACTTAAAAAAAAAGAAAAACTTTATTTACAAGACACAGATTGTTGACGTTAGCAAGGAACAAGAGAGAAAAACACTGAGAAGGCTGCAAGAAGGAGTCCAGCATCAGTGGTGTGGCGCTATTTCAGCTACAGAAATATGATGTTGACAAAAAACAGATTCTTGCAGTTGTTGCCACTAAACAACTAATTTGTTTGACCATTTAACTCGTCGCCACAAAGCTCTGTACGGTAAGTGTAAAGCCAGATCTGAACGCCATCCAAAGCAAAAGAATAAATAAATTGGGACGCTGTTGCCAGAGTTACACCATATGAAAGAGGTTCCAGATGGTGTTTTCAGATTTTAAAAAAAATAATTTTTCATTTTTCAATGCAGATGCACTCGTCTACAAGACACCTCAATCATCCTACGATGATAAATCCTTCAGAAATGTAAGTCATCTGGTGAAAAGTCTTCTTTCATATTGTCACGTTTATCGCAGGAAAACGGAACATAGCAAAGTCAGGTTTGTTGAATATCCTAATTGTTAGCCAAATTGAAATGACAACAAAAACAGTACATAAGAGAAAAGAGGGTCTGGATGTGCTGAAGGACGACGCTGTGCATAGAGAATAGATGCACTGAGCAGGAGGGGAAGCACAGAGAGCAAGACAAACTGTCTTCCCCAGCCTCTCCTGTAATAAATGTCTTTGTTCATGTAGTTGGTTATCAGAGTGTAAGTTTAATGATCTCAAGTATAGCTGTTGATGCAGCCCTTAAACAGGGCAATTAGAAGGTTTTAAGGTTGGGAACAGCGCTGCTTACATTATTCATGGCAGTCTAGACTGCCAGGTCTGAGTGGGGAAACACACAGTCAGAGCTTTGCCAGGAAGATGAGGGAAAGGAATGCCAGAGTCGAGCCTACATTAAGCCAAAACACACACACACACACACTCACACACACACACAGCCTACAGCACACATACAGTACGACTCTCTCCAGTACCGAAACCTACTGACACACAGCAGCCTCAGATGTGCTCTGACAGATCTGTCCGACCAATCAGCTGCAGCGTCCTGAGGTGACCCTGCAGCGCTTTGATGAGGGGTTTTCTATTCTCATCATCTTCACTCCTCAAAGATGATTTATTATCAATGAAGCCTTTTACGACGCTTTAATGTCTTAATCGAGTTACTTAGAGGTGATTGTTAAAATAAGGCCTGTGGTAAAACGCACAGATATATTTGTCTAGTTTTACTCATGAGGGTGTGGAAACTCTATTTTTAGGCTGAAGCGAGGTTACGAGGGTTTTATTTTTCTAATTAGTGGTAGTGTCAGAACCTAACCTGTAAAAATATATATTTGCTGATGTAGTTTTACAGAATTGGTGTTAAATTACAAAGAATAAATATTACATAAATCATATATAGTATATTTTATAACAGTAAATTCACAGATTAAAAAAAAAAATCTTGATTTACATGTTGATTGTAACAAAAACTGGTCAAAATTGTAAATAATGTCCACATCAAAACTCTGTAAAACTCTTTTCCAATGTCTTTGTTTCTTTAAATAAGATCTGCACGAAAAAAAAAATCTGTAATTTTACAAATACCGGTTTGTTCTTTTATAAGTTTGGCGGTAAAATTACAATTTTTTGAATGTATATAAATCAGCACAAAATTTGATTTAAAATTTATTTTAAAAACGGTGTAATCTGTTGTTTTACAGACCTGTTTTATTAACTGTTGTGTTAAAATCACAGATATGTTACATAATATATGAAAAAATATTGTTATGTGACAGGTTTTTGCTGACATTTAAAAGGAAAAGACGCGTGACAAATGTTGAATCATTTTTTAAACTGTTGCTTTACAAATTTTCATTTTGTCAAATTACAGATAAAAACCAATATAAAATATAGATATATTATAATCGTACAATTACAGAAAATAAGTATTGATTTACATGTTGACTGTAAAAAGAAAAAGTACAGTAAACTGTAAATAATGTCCACATCAAAAATATTTGTTGTTTTGCAATGTGAGACTGTAAAGTCACCATTAAACTGTGCTTAAATCAGTTAAAAAAAAAAAAAAAGTTAATTTACAGATGTTTGACTAAACGTTCAATGTTTTTTGCAGTTTTTGATCGTTACAGTATTCCGTCTTTTTTTATTGAACTTTTCTGGCTCCCTTGCTCTGCCAGATCTTTACAGAAACTTTTTTGAACAGTGTAACCCAAAGGCTAATATTTATTTGCAACACAACAAACTGTGAAGCCCGCACCATCTTTACTCTGAATCGCTGCATGATAATTCACAGAAGAGTCTCATCGCATATTCAGCGATTTGTTGTGCAAACTGCGCCTCAAATGTGATTAACGACTGGTCCGCAGAGACGAGCAGACAGGGCGAGTGAGGAATTTGTGCAGAGTGAGTGTGTGTGTGTGTGTGTGTGTGTGTGTGTGTGTGTGTGTTCACATGCAGCGGGGCTTTGTCAGCAGAAACAGGCACTGATGCAGGTACCCGAGGGAGTCCTGACACACGGAAGAGCAAACACACACACACACACACACACCTACACACCACACACACACACACACCCACGTGCTGTCACACACCGTCACACACACCGCCTCCCTCCCATCATCTCTGCTGTGTCTATTAGCACTTGTGCTTCTAAACCCTAGAAAACAAACATGTGAGCGGCTGCAGGAGCTTTTTTTTGCAGCAGTTTTTTTTTTATAGCAGTTGAAACTTCATTATCATTCCCACAGGAGAGCACCGCTGGCAGCGTTGATTTCCTCATCAATACTCCGACGTGCAGCTGGTAATGACGGATAAAAATATGGGCTAAACATTAAATTACCTCGTGCCCTGAGAACAGATAAAGCATCTTAAGTGCTTTTTAAAAAATCTGCTGTCATTCCCCCTCCCTCTCTCCAAACACCTCTCTCTCCCCATTCTCTCTCTTACTGGCGGTAGCCTGGTGTAGGTTCCCATGGAAACCAGCCTACTCTGAGCAACGGCAGATGGAGAGGGAGCTGGAGGTCTAAATTTATCTCCCAGCATCCTCTCTGACTACAGACGCACCCTGGCAGCAGGAAGTGAGGAGGGGAACTGCTTGGCCACTGCATGCATTGACAAGCTGGCGTGACCCTTGACATCTAACCTCCTCTGAAGGGAGCCGATATCACAACGGACAGTTTCCAAAAAAAATAGAAAAAATGTCAGTGATGCAACTCTGCATTTGATACAGCGCAGGAAGGCTCTGCAGCATTCCCAACGTGTAGCGTAAACGGAAAGTTGAATCACTCAAAAAACAGAGCTGTCAATCAACCCCAGGCCCCAAATCCTAGACCGCAGGAAGAGACAGTTTGGCTTTGATAGAAATTACTGGAAAAAGAAGAAGAAGAAAAAACAGACGCTGGATAGAGCAGAAAAACCTCAGAGGGAAAGACTCACGCAGGGATATCACTGCTGTCAGTCTGAGGAGGACGCCGCCTGATGAAAACACCACATACCAGAGTTCCTCGCTCACTCTCTGTGCGGGATGCGTCGGGATCGCTGCACCTCCGAGGCGGCGGGAGGAGGAGGAGGGCGTAGAGAGGGATTTCACAGGGCTTTGATAAGACTGGCAGTTCACAGCCGTCGCAGTGTTCGTTTTGATTAAACACAAGCCGGTGAACTGCAGGTCAATACCGGTCTTTAAATCAAACACGAGAGAGCCGAGCCGGGTAACGCACACCTCGACGGCGAGGAGGAAGGATCGGAGTTTTAATGACATCCCCGCTCCTCTTTGGGGTGACACAATCAACCGTGGAAGCGAGCTTGGACTAAATTGACGGGTTTTTCGGCGGTTCATTCAGAAATGATCCTGTTTTGAAGTTTTTCCGCTTTAATTAAAGAACCGAACTGGCCTCTGATTGGAGAGGAGCTTTAACTTTACACCCTCCAACCTGAAAAAGAACAAAAATCCACACTTTTTCCTTTAAACTTCTGACGAAACCACACATGCTCGAGGTGTCATGTTATGTACACGAAGTCTCGCGCCGAAAAGGAAACCGGTACACGTCTGAATAGCTCAGTGACACCCACTGACATGCTCAGCATCTCAGGTATGCAAAAGAAGAGTCTCTGACATTCACATAAACTTAAATCGTTTCGCTCAATGAGTCAAACTTTCGCAGGTACGCACACTTTAAACAAGTCATTCGCTGTAGCTGACTAGAAAAGTAATGATAAGGAGGGGAAGGAGAAGGAGGGAGGACGATTGAGGCGAGAGAGGAAGATGGATGGATTGAAATAAGACAGAAAGAGAGAGGTAGAAAGTGAGTGGGGTGCAGAGAGAGAGAAAGAGAGAGAGGGTGAGAGAAAGAGAGAGAGTGAGAGAGAGAGAGAGAGAGAGAGAGAGAGAGAGAGAGAGAGAGAGAGAGTTTAGATTACCTGACAGAGCAGTCTGGTCTTCCCCCTCAGAGACGCTTCACAGGCACTGTGAGACAAGCAGGGAGAGCCAGAGAGTGAGAGCGGATATGACTGTTTGAGTGGGTGTGTTGCCGAGATAGAGAGAGAGAGAGAGAGAGAGAGAGAGAGAGGGAGGGAAAGCGAAAGGGAGGCTGGGGGGTGAGGTAAAAAAAAAAAAGAAAAAAGAGGAGTGATGGAGAAAGAGGGAGAGAGAGGAAGACACTCAATGAATGTTTCCACTGTACGAGCGTAAAGGGAGGAGGAGGAGGAAGAATCGACTCGTATGGCATCGCTAAAAAATCTCTAAAACCGCAGTGATACTGTCAGTCTGGTGCCAACGCAGCCAAAGTGCAAAACCAGGACGGCGAAACCAAAACATCCAGGACAGGATCGGCTGTTTCTTTAAACTCGAGCACATTGAGCCGCCGTGGCACGCTGCCGACAGACAGGATTACAAACAGGTCTTACACGGGGTTTTCCCCTCTGCAACACAGAACCCTGGAGGCGATTCCTTGCAATTATCGCCTCCTTATCAGGCGAAGTGGTCGCGTTGTAGCGGGAGGTGGAAGTGGTGAGAAAGCACCTGGGTGACAAACCCCCCCTTCGCACGTCTCGTTTTATTTATTTGCGTAAATCTCCCGGCTCCGAGCGCCACTGTGCTGCATCTGTAAATGAATTCCAGAGTGGCATCCATTCAAGCAAGCCCCCGCATTACGCAGAGCTCAGGCTAGGCCTATCAGCGGTGCAACGCCGGAGAGGGAGAGAGAAACAGAAAGAGAAAGAGAGAATTGAGAATGAACGGAGGTCCTGCTGTTCCATAGAGCTTTGCCTCACTGGCAGAGCACAGGAAGCGTGAGTCACACACTCTAAAATAAACACACTCGCACAGCGACGAGCCGGCACACAGAACGAGCGGATGGCTGGGCTGCTGATCAGAAAGCAAGCAGAGGGAACATGGATCCATGCAGGCCGGGAACACGTGGAGGCCTAGTGGGACTCACAGCCAGGTGACGGGATGAGTCAAAAAAGGAGAATGCGACTCGTCTCCGCCTCTAATTGCTCCCCATATTTCTTTCCACACACCTATTGTTTGCCTTCTTCTTTTTCCAAACATCACATTTTTTGCTTCCTTCCCCGTGCGCTCTCTTCCTGCATCGTCCACATGTTCGCTATTCTTTCTCCTTCTCTTGTTTTATTTGCTCCCAGTCAATAGCAGTGTTGTTCAGGACTCGGTGATTACCCCTGGCTCAGCGTGGCCAGTGGCTGTAAGACGGCGCTGGCCTGATGCTGGGGCTACTAACGCAGGCTGCTTGGCTTCGCAGGCCATTGTGTCCGCCTGAATGTGCTCATTGTCGCCCTTTAACAGCGCGCACCTTCTATACTGTACTTCCCTGTGAGGGACCTTCACCCATCCGTCATCCCTTTGTCCTCTGTTCCTCAGACTGAGGGGTTCTGACGGGAAGGTGTGGGGCGGAGGGCAGAGGCCTCGGGGAACAAAACTGCCACTGTGGCGATGACTGACAGGAAAGTCGCTCTACGCATTAGCAGAGGCCGGGGAGGCAGCTACACAGTCTGGTTAGCGGCGAGAGAGAAGGAAAGCTAAGCCCCGCGAGGAACGACACGACAAAATGGGAAGTGCAACAGTTGCGGAGGTATGACAGTAAGCTTTCAGTGCTCTATAATAAATGGAAACCATATGCGACCCAGTGGCCCAAAGCATGTCGGACTTACAGTATGCAAAGTCATTCTCGTTTACAGTAAATGGAAACAAGGGCTCCCCTGTGGTCTGGTCGAACACCTCCTCGCTGTATATAACATAATGCAGAGACAAGCAACACCTAAAATGCAAACATCCTGCTTTATAAGAAACTTCATGCTGTTTTGGAGCAGCCACAGACTATAATTTGGAGCAAATGAGTGGTTTGCGCATTTACAGACAACCATACAGATGACATATTTTTGGACTTTTACCCCATAAACTGCAGACACAGGCAGTAAAGTGGGCAAATATGGGAGTATTCAGAGAGGGTTCTCTCTGTTCTGAGGGCAGATTATTTCAGACATGTGGTCTTCCAGTAAACTGACCCCCTCTGTCCTTATGACTGTGGTATTATGATAGAAATGAGATCCATTTAAAGAGGGAGCCTACCTCGTGTGTGGAAACTCAGGACCGCTCTACCTGTTTGTGTTTATTCGGAGAGAAACTGGGGGCAAAGGGGACACCTGCGTGAGTCCAGCGGCCGTGTCGAAGCGCTAAATCGAGCATCATCACTTCATTCTTCACCCTTCGCCTCAAAATAAAAATAACTTGCATGACACAAAGTTTGAGCTCAGCTGTTTTGTCTGATAAATGATCACGAGAAGTGAAACATCTGCCAGTGGCCTTGACTGCCGTGCACCAGTAAACAGCTTTAACGAACACATCAGTGAGCATTTTTCAGCTGAGGTCACATACAGGACTGTTAAAACGTTTGAAAAAGTTTGAAAAACTCTATGAACCCTCGGCCTAACTTCACTACCTTTACTTATAAGCGCTTACACATGCTGTATCTTGTTTTTCAGAAAAATCTCGGCTATGTGAGATAACACTTCTTATATTTGCCTTCCTGGGGAGAGAAATATTTCCTATTATAAGAATTCCAGTGTTTTCAAACGTATCGCACCATAAAATGTTGGAGGAAGACACATCTTTTCATTACTGTGTCGAGGAGAATCTGGAATGTGGCTGCATCAGAGCCATACTGGTGCAATACTCTATGACTTACAAACTGGGAGAACTACGTTCATCGTGCCCAACAGAAATAACATTAATATTCACTGATGTGCTCACACTGGTAGAGCAGGCAACTCCCAGCATGCATCATTACAAAGCTCCTTCTCTTTTGTGATATGATGATGAAACATGTATGTAGTGACGAGTTCATGAGTAATTCAAACAAGAGCAACAGGTGTGGAGATGTCAAGTCTGCAGAGGGTTCAATCTGGTGTAAATCTAAATGCATCTTTTTTTTAAATGACACTTTGTCACACTGACAAGGAACCAGCAGTGGTGCAAAGATCAAGTCGTGCGTTTTCTATTGAATTGTGCTGCACCTCACTGCAACAGAGCAATTCAATCAAGAAGGAATGTGAATTCTGACGCAAAGTGCAACCGTTGAGCTTCAGTTAAAAAACATTAATTCAATGGAGTAGCCCAGTACGTTCAATAAAATACAACATAAAACTAGAAAATTACTCCAGATATTTCACGTGTGCTGCTGAAAGACAACACGACGGCAGACATTAAAACATGTAACGTACAGACAGGTGACGGATTAAAGGAAACACGAACACAAAGTGTCTAAGTACAGTTTTGTTGCACCAGAACAGCTGCAGTGCACCTCGGCAGTCATTCTACAAATCTACTAATTCTACTGGAGGGATGAAGCATCGTTCTTCCAAAGTATATTCCCTCGTTTTGTGTTTTGATGATGACGGTGGGGAGCTGTCTGGGATTTAAATCTCACGTATGTGTTCAACTGGGTTGAGATGTGTTTAGGCCATAACATCTGGTGCACATAATTTACATCCTCATCAGATCGTCTAGTGACCCCTTGTGTCCTGTGGATGGGTGCATTGTCATCCTGGAAGACAGCATTACCATCAGGATGGAAAAGTTCTGATATAGGAGAAAGAGATTTGCAATGGGGCTGCAGGGTGGTGCAGTTGGTAGCGCTGTTGCGTCGCAGCAAGAAGGTTGCCGGTCCGCGTCCCGGTGGGGGCACCGGAATCTTTCTGCGTGGAGTTTGCATGTTCTCCCCGTGCAGCGTGGGTTCTCTCCGGGTTCTCCAGCTTCCTCCCACACAGTCCAAAAACATGTTGAGATTAATTGGTGATTCTAAATTGTCCGCAGGTGTGAATGTGAGTGTGCTTGGTTGTCTGACTCTAAGTGTAGCCCTGTGATAGACTGGTGACCTGTCCAGGGTGTCCCCTGTCTTCGCCCTAAGTCAGCTGGAGCCCTGCGACCCGAGTGAGGATTAAGCGGTGTATAGATAATGGATGGATGGATGGATGGATTTGCAATGATCCTACCAACGAATGGGACAAGTGGACCCAAACCATGACAGCATAATAGAGTCACTAGTCACCTAACTGTTGGAGTTAAAGGGTCAGGCCTCTGTATATAAGTGTATTTTATTTAGAGAAGTCACCATACTGACATGTCATCCGACGACGTCAGAAGGCAAACTTGTGTATTTGTTCCAAAGTGGGTGAAAAGGCTGCTGTGATAGAGACACCCAATAATTGTTTACAAATGGGAACGTTAGCACGCATTTTCACACAGCCTCTCCTGGAGCGCGTTCAAAGTGTGGCACGAAAAGTGCCAGAAAAGAGAGAAGTTCAGATCTTGGCTTCTTTCACACTGCCACGTAGTTGTGCGAATGTCTGTCTCAAACTTACAGAAACTGTCAGACGCGGTGCCCTCATTCTGACGTGGCGACGGTGTGGGAGGCTGCAGAGAGCATCCAACAAACAGTTCTGTTGGAGTGAACTGGCACCAGTACTCCTATAACATTGTTATACTGTGAACAGAAAGTTGAAAAGTAGATCAAATATTCCAAAATACCAAAAAACCGATGCAACAGATATCTTTGTCCTTCTTTACAAAACCTGATGCCTACATTGCAGTTTGCAACTCAACCGCCAGCAGTTCAGTGGGAGATCTGTTGTGTTGACTAATGCAGCCTCAAACAAAATGATGAAAAAAAATACTGTGTCTCATCAAAGTATAAGCTACTACAAAGGTCTGCAACAACTGGTGCCAACTTTCTGAACAAACGCTTGATATTTTGTAGCATTTTAAAAGCGTTAAGATTCAACAACCAGATCTAGTGGTGTCTCATCACAAACCCAACCCAAAGAGCTTAACGGTCCCTGCATGCAACCAACTGGCCAGCTAATGGAGTCGAGCACGCTAGTCTTTTGTTAATACCAATCAATATGTACCCTCAGCAGATGTGACATCTGATCCTGTAAAACACTGAAAGACTGGCCTCTCTGTTTCACTCCCCATCTCAGTTTTTTTTTTTTAAATGTTCAGGGAGTTCTCTGCCTCTCTTTTTTGTCTATTCCTCACACACAAAAATGGGCAAATCCCTTTTCGCAACCACTCTCTCCCCATCCACACAGGGCTCAATTTTAGCCACACAACACACTCATTATCTTTTCCTTTTCCATGGTGCTGAAGCATTAATAAGCACCGCCGTCTACATATGCGGCAAAGTAAACTTTATATTGTGAGGAAGGCTACCAGGAAATGGTGTCTCCAGGGTTGCTGTGGGTAGTGATTATGGAAAGTGGCCTGGCTCTGAGTAAAGTCCCTGATTGGTAAGTGATACCATACACAGAGGTAGTGTATCATTAGCAATTTGTGATGCTACTGTAAACCCAGCTATTAGTTATACAGTATTAAGTCTTTGGAAACAGTTTTGATTCATGCCTCAAAGGCAAAAAAAAAAAAAAAACGGCCCCTCTGACGTGACGACGTTACATCAGGGACGGCGGCGATGAACAAAGAGGCCGGGACTTACTGTAACGGGAGTGAAACAGATAACAAGAGTGTCTGTCAAAGAAACTTCATCTGCCGGTGGACTGCTCGACATCAAAACGCAGCACGAGCGGTGGCGTGCAAATGAAACGCAGGAGTGACAAAGCATGGTGGTGGAGGGAGGGGGGGGCGCGGGACCGGATAAATATAGAAAGAGGAACTGACATTTTCAAAAGCTGTCCTCCCTGTGCCCACAAGTTTCACTGATGCGTGGATGTCAAGATCAGAGCGCACGTTCTCCCACGCAGCTCGCTGTAGCCGTCGCTCACCGTCGGCCGCTTTGTATCTGCTCTCTGAGGCGTGGAGCGAGCTCAAGAAGGAACAGGCTCGACGCAAACCTGTGATGAGATGTCAGATAATAATTATCATCTCTGAAATCTGGTTATCTGGTAGGTTAAAAAGTTTTGAGGTGATCCAACGATAACTTTGTACTTTCTACATGCTGGTCAATGACAACTGTGTGTATTTATGGAGTCCCGCAGCAGCCCTTTGTTCATGTTGGGACGGCAATCAGTTTGGTGCAGTTATTTTTGTTATCTGTCTTTCTGTGAAGTCACCCATGTGGATTGGTCCCCAGTGGTGGGAAAGCCTATGCTAGTTCCTCTTTTTGCAGCTGCTGCGCTGCATCCTGTGCGAAGCTGCAGCATGTCGCCCTGCAAGCTCGGTGCACGGCCCCGGCGCCACGCCTTATCTGCACATCTCGGTAACCTGTTACTATGTTAATTCGAGCTGTTAGGCGGGAACTGCTGGCGCTTTTTACTGCCGCCTGCACAAACACAGACGCGAGGGAAGAGTCAACAGGTGGAAGCTCTGAGCCTCTGAGTGTGTTCAAACACCAGGACGTATCAACACGGCCTCTGTCCCCGCCCTCCTTTCCCGGCTTGGCAGAGGGGGCATCCTTCTGATCAGGGAGTTTACTCAAAGCCAAGGCCGGGCCGAGTAATTGCAACCCACAGTGACAAACAACTCCATTCAGCCTAAGTGTCGGTTTACAGTTTACTCTCCCTCCTCCGCCGCGAGCCCCTGCTGCCCATTCTGCTCGGTGCCACGCTGCATTAGTGGCCCGTCAACAGAGACTCTCCTGACGCATCAACGCCTCGTCAGCCGCCCTTCAAACCCAATGCACTTATATACAAATGCCATGTGCCGTAACCCATCTGTTTATGTGTTTGTTTCTCTGAAAGTGGAGGTGTGTGCGAGTGCATGTGTTAGGCAGAGAGAGGGAACGAGTGCGAGACGGAGAATAACAAGACAGAGGAGAAGAACAGCATGTGCAAATGCGTAGGAGAAAGGCAGAGACATGGAGAGACGAGGCTCTTGTATATGGTCATTTCACGTCCTCGCTACATGCCTATGGTCCGCCTGCCATCCCAGAACATCCTTTAAAAGGCCGGTGAACGTGTGCGTGGCGTATCTTCAGACTGCAGCTCCGGGGCTGAACGGGACAGTTCATCAATCACGCGCGGCAATCAAGACAAAAAGGCAAACAGTGCCTTTAGTAAATCTGTGTGTTTGTGTGGAGTCGTAAATGCTGAATCTGCAGAACACATGTCAGCCATAAACTGCACCGAAGGTTGCTTACTGCACGCGCATCCTGTAGGTTTTTGTGTTTCTCTGGAATAATTGCGAGCATCAATAATAAGAAGGAATCTGGTTCTTGATTTTAGTTGCTGTGCTTTTTTAATATCCGAGGCACAATCCCTCAACTCCCCGAACCCTAATGCTCCTAATATTTCCTCTGAATGCACCCATTAAAGCTGGGTTCAACTGCAACACAGTACTTTCTCTCTTACCTCTGTGGTGTTTTTCCTAGATAGTGAGACGTCTGCCTGAAGCCGCCAACCCAAAACCATGGAGGTGCACAACATGAATTGATTTTCATAAACAAAGTCGCCAAATGATTTATAATAAAAACATACAATAAAAGTGAGAAGAGCCAGATCCTAAGATGTAACAAGATAACCATGAGTTAAGAGAAGCCAAATGATAAAGTGAGTTTTAGGAGATTTAACAGGCAGGTAGTTCCACAGCTGAGGGTCACACTTGGTCACCTTTTACGAACGAGAATTAGAAACCACTGGTGAGGATCCTCCAGAGGATCTTAAGCAACAATCTGGCTTGTAAGGAGTTAGCAGATGTGGACCGAACCATTCAAGACTGTAAAGTCCCCCTCAGGTCATTGATTAAACGTCTAAAAACTCACCTCTGTGGATTAAAGTTACAAGTTTTCCCATTAAAGTGATATTTTTCAACCTTAAATGGCACGGGTGTAACTGTACACCACTGCTCCACTCGACTCTTATCACATCATTCAATAAGAGCACATCATTCTCATATAGATTGGCCTGTCGGGACCTCCTCCACCTTCTAGTGTACTCACTAGGCTGTTATCACCCCATTTAATAGCAGCGGAGATGTAGTTTTGCACGTACAAAGAGGAACAAAAGTCCACATTTGGAGGCTGAAGGGGACAGAATGTAAGACCCCGGAGCTTCACTCATGACAATTCAGTGCAAATCCCCTCTCTGACGTTTTCTTCTAGCGCTATTATTTGACTGAAGTTTCATTTTGAGCTTTGCTTTTGCTGTTTTTCACTCAGTGTTTACTTACAGCGTTTTCTGTCTGTGTTTGGTTACGCACCAAAGATACTTGGTTAGGTTCAGAAAAGAATCAGTGTTTGGGTTTAAACTTCACCCTGCCACTACGTTTACCACGTTATAAAGTTCAATATTCTCCACCGTGCCAACTCCACCAGAGACTTTACACTCACCGATTCACTCAACCGCAAGACATCAGTGATGAGAAAGCACGATAACACATCTGCAGAACTTCCTAGAAGGTGGGGGATGTCCTTACTGGCCCACATGTTTGGGAATGATTCAGTGAGCCATTTAACGGGCTGATAACATCGGAAACGGATGACTTCATGATATCCCTTCCTCGCTCGATGCGCCCTCACTGCTGCTCCAGCACACCAGCTCACCTACAACGCTGGTCAAACACTGCAAAACTACTCTGTGCCACACAATGGCAAGTTATTATATCGGAGTCATTCGGCCATACATGTTTAAGCCTGAATCTGAAGAAGAGTAATGATGTAGAAAGCCTAACAATGCAAGTTAAGAGAATTGGTGCCTGAGTGTTTTTTTTTATGAATGAAATCACAGAAGTCTGAATTTGAGGTTTTTCAAGGTGGAAATGCTCAGCTATGGCACTGACTGCTTATTTTGCTCATGAAAACATCATATTGGCATGTTAACAAAGTAAAGAGTGACTTTTTTAATGGAGGGAGTCCTAAAAGCAAACAAAAAATATCTTACAAGCAACTCTAAAACATGTGATTTCAGCACTGCAAACAAAATTCACCTCCACTGCCCTGACTGAAACCTCAGAGCCTGACATCTCTAAACCTGGTCGTATAAAAGCAAAAGTTTCTGCACTGATTGATACCAAAGTGTTTTTTTTTAATTATCTGAATAAACCAACCTTTCAAGTCGCTTCACATTAACACACATTATCATAAAGCCCTGTTTGTCAACGTCATATAAATGTTCTTTATCTGTTTGTTCCAGCACTCCATTGAAGCAGACGGTATTAAAATCCAGAATGCCACGGCTAATCAAAGGGGGGAATTTTAGATGTGTTGCTGATTATTTCATCTTGACATAATTATTTGTTTGGAAAGCTTGTGATTTTCACTGGAATTTAAATAGAATTCTCTCTGGTTGCGAAAAGGATGAAAGATAGACCCGCTGAAGATTTAACGAAACCAAACATGTTAAATCATCACGCTGGTTTCACCGGGCTCGTCTCAGTGCTACAATAACAGTCGTCGACGGCAGAGAGCTAAAGAAACACGGCCTTACTGTGCTGTAAATACAAGGTCGAGAAGGATTAACATGACAAGATCAGTGTCAATACTTGCACGCTGCCTAGGAACACAGTGGCGGTGACAAGCAAACATTCGCTGGTGTCCAATTACTTTGCCCAAAGTCGAGCTTCCTACTTCCTCCTGCAAGGATCAGGAGTTGCTGTAAGAGGAGTCTATTCTTTTTTTACCGTTTATTCCAAAACTTACAATGATCAACCTTCATGTGCAGGTTAGATGAGAACTATTTACACCCACACCACATTCTGACTAATGGGTTTCTTCTGACTGGAATAAATAAGCGGTAGTAGAAAGTAAGACACTGTGTGACAGGTATTAACGACACATTTTCTGTGTTTAATTTGCATTTTCCTATAACTGCCATCTCCAGAATTCTTTACATCTCTTGAAATGGTTGCACAGTTTGGAGGAAATGTAGCTTACATGCCATTCCAAATAGTCCTGGTCATTTATACCATGTTCTAAATCATTCCAATACACTATCAACTGTTCTCTGATCAGCTACTAGTCAATTGCAAGTCATGACTTAAACCAAAGAGCTTTCTGTCAGGCTCCATGACTGAGAGAGAGCTACACATTGTGGCTGCTCACAAGACAGCAAAAGGCTATAAAGCCATATGCAAGTGCCGGTAGAAACATGAAGCAAAGCAAATGTGCCTCACTGTGGAAAAAGCTCAAAAGGTGTGGTAGGAAGTCAGAAGGGCAGTTCTGGTAGCAACATCCTGATCAGACACTGGCTGGTCTCCATGGACACAGACCAAGGAGGACTCCACTGCTCCGAGACAGACACACAAAAGCTCACCGAGACTTTGCAAAAGCTTCAGGTGGACAAAAAGGAAAGTTTTTGGTCATCAGTTCTGTGGTCAAATGAGACAAAAATGGAGTTGTTTGGACACGACCATGTGGTTTTCTCCTTCAGCAAAAGAAAGAAGCATCAACCCCCCCCAAGGTCTAACATGGTGGTGGAAACGTAATGCTTTGGGGGTGTTTTTCAACTGTTGGGCAACTTTGTCAAACCAGCATCATGAGAAAAGAAGACTCATTCTGTTTGTAGAAGAAAACATCAGGTAGTCTACAGAAAAAGTTCCAGCATTGGCCCTTCCATCAGGTCACTGATGTGGAACAATGTGGAGACCGATCCAATCAGGGTCTAAACCTGAATAACTGAATCTGTGGAGGAACTGAAGACCAGCAAGGAAGCCTTAAATCTCCAAGAGCTGGAGGAAGAGTGGAACAAAATCATAGTGGAGACATGCAGGTATTAAAAGAACTGTCTGATAGATAAATAAAGGCAAATAAAGGCTTTTGCATAAGATCTATCTCTAACACGGTGTCCAGCCATCTTCTGTTTCTCGTCTGTCATTTCCAGACCAGAGGGGAGACCTATTGGTCAAATAAAAAAACGGGTATGAATAATTTGGGGCTTAACTGTACCTGTGCTGAAAGTCAAACATGGCCCAGTCTACTGCAAACCAACTGGCCCACTTTGCATGAGCAGACAGACAGAAATGTGTCACCGGCTGCACTCGTTGTTGCTGGGAGGTGCAGTCTAGTCGGCCACACGCAAACTACGCTGTCTGGCTCCGGGCTGAGGTAGCAGACCTATATGCCTCATAGCGTATACGACACACTCATTACAGATGTACAGTTTTGCCTCCTCTGACCACCCAATCCGTTCAAATTGCTCGGAGAAGGTAATCGAGCCCCGGGGGGGTCACGTGACCCACGTTGGGGGAATTAGCGGCGCATTCCTCCAGCTGTCATCGCCTCCTAAAGATCTGGTTTAGGAGAAACCCGACTCCAAAAGCCAAGTGGCCACCTCTCCTCTCCTCTCCCACCATCCCACTCGTCTTCAGAGCTGCATCCTCCTGCCTGTGAGCCTGATCATTTGAATACAAAGCAGAGAAACAAAGATGTCCTTAAAATAGAGATGCTGTCTGCGGCGTGCTTTCAAAGAAGCACACTGCAGAGACAGAGCGAGGAAACTCAGAGAGAGGGGGGAAAGAAAATAACAGAGAAAGACAGCAAGATGAACAGGCGTATAAAGAGCAAGTGAGACACTGTATTGATGTTGGATAGGTGGCTGGATACATTGATTTTCTGTTAGTTCTGGCCTGGTTATGTACGGCTGATTTGTCATCCAATACAGGTTGAAGCACTGTCTCTGAACACGCTCCGAGTCGCTGCCTTCTCTGTATCGACGTGCACACGTAGGATCATTACGTTGCCTCTGAGGATGCTTCCCCATCGGGAATGTTTACTGTAAGAGCTCTCTCTCTTGCCAGGTTACGAGATATTATTGCAATCTCACTGTAACCTCAGGTACGCGATTAGCACACCTCAGGACTGCAGATTGGGTGTCAAGCTGGGGCATGATGATGCTAATTAGCCATTACAGAGGAGAAGAAGGCAGCAGCTATGAGTTCTGATTTGATGATATCTGTTTAAACTGGCAGTAAAATAACCAATAAAATGCACACTTGAAACCACATTAATTTAATACTGCCAACGAGAAACGCGCCCGCCACGGCACCGTACAGGCACTTAAGAGCTGAGTGTCACTTTTATCTACTCTTGGATAAATAAAAATGATGAGGAAAATGTTTTGAAATCGCTCTCCTCAGATATTTCTGGGCTTTTCGGCGTCTTTTTTGTTTTCCAAACTGAATGAGCCACCTGACACAGTATGTTGCCCTGGTTTCAGAAAAGCAAGATCATCAGGCATGACGCAAAGCTCAGCCTCTCACATCTAATTGTTTAGATGCAGGTAGTCACAGGGGGGATAGAAACCCAACATGCCAACATGACACGAGGAGGAGCAGACGACAAGAAAGGTGAGCTTCTGCAGAGAAATCGACGGACACCATTTAGTTTACCCATTAAAATGTGCTACAAATCAAATGCAGCATCTTTTTAATGATGTGGCGAAGACACAAGTTGCAGAAGCTTTTTTTTTTTTTTTTTGACCCCGTAGATTAGATGGATGTACAGGGACAGAGCCCTATAAATAGCAACCAATCGGAGAGCCCCCCTGGGTGTCATGGACAGGGCCTTGACACTGGTGGCGGTGGGGTGGCGGAGGAGGTGAAGCCGTGATGCAGCTTACACTGTAATGAGCAGCGAGACAAGAAGCAAGTAAGGTGGTTTAAATGATCACTGGACGATAGGAAAGCATGCACAGTGAATTAACTGGATAATAACCGAGAGGCAGAGCTCGGCGTCATAAGCTGACGGTTGTCTTGCTGCATGAACATGTGCTAAAAGCTTTATTTATTCCCATTTTGGCAGAGGATTAGATGAAAAGATGAGATCACTCTCATATTGTCGCCATTAAATATAAGGCTACAGCTTAGTTAGCTTTAGTTAGCTCAGTCAATTCCACCTGTATTTCAGCATCTCTATAGCTCACTAATTAACTCATTATCCATCTAGTTCCCAAGCAGGTTCTGAATGGGTTTTTGTCACATTTACAGTGACTGTGGGCTCATTTTCCACGGCAGAATAAAGTCCTGCTCCTCTGTAGAAACAGCACAGCCATGATAAAAAAAATGACTGTAGAAATATAGAATTGATGAATTATTTGAGTCAAACTATTGACATTTTTTTTACAACCTCTACAACTTGCTGTCTATTTTTTGTCCCCAGCTGCATTCATTTAATGGATCAAGTCAGTTTTTCCACCTCTCAATCTTTGTTTCCTATCTGCTCTGTGAAAACACAGCCTTCAGTTCAATCTTTTTTTTTTTTTATTATCATGTAACTATCAGTTGCTGCTGAGTCAAGCGTGGCTTCTCAGTCGCCCTGAGGTGCTCAGAATCTTTTTTTTTATTATAGGATTGGGTGCAAAAGATTTGATTGGAATGAAGCATACATAAAGTAATTTTGATGAAATACTACAATTTTAATTTTAGATTTGGTTATTTTTTTGGACAAAATTATACGTCACACCTGATGTTCATCGACGACTGGAAAGCTGAAAATTAATCTGTGATAGATGGTGTAATTTTTTGATTAAAAAAAAAAAGGGAAACACATTTTCAAACCTGTTCCCAGGATTTTTGTAAAATATTAATAATAACTGTTATTTGTAGACTACATGTAAACATCCAAGTTAGAAAATGCTTCCAAAAGTAGTGAATTAAAACCCAGAGGCATCAAATCTTTAAGATTTAAAAGACAGGTAAAAACAAAGCACGGCAAACTAAACCTCGTTTGTTTAATTAACTGGGGGTTCATTATTGCAGCACAGAGCTCGGCCAGCTGTTCCCCATGTTTCCAGTCTCTGTGTGCTAAGCTAAGTTAGCTGGCTGCTTATTGTAACCTTCTATATAACAGACAGATATGACAGTCCTATTCATCTTGTCCTTTCCAACCCTCCAACAGGAGGTGAATGAGTGTCTCTTCCAAACTGTCAAACTACTCCCCATAAACCTGAGAAGTCGCCCGACGATACCAAACATCAATCTGAGCTTTGCTGCAACACGTGACAGTAAAACCGACGTGTTTTTATTTCTCTGTGGGTATTGGCATTCGGACCATTGAGAAAGTCAGCACGGGAACACGCTTTTATGCGTCCCAGGACAGGTTTTCACTGTAGCTGATGGAATTTCAATAGTTTTTATGGCTTTGAATTCACGGCCTCTGTGGTCAGTGAGCTGCACTTCATCCTGCTCCAGTCGACTCAGCTGTGCCTGGAGAGAGCGTCTACTTTATGGATCTCTGAGAAAACACAACACAGATTCTCCAGATTCCCCAAAATTTGTTTGCAGAAACTGAAAAGGCAGTTTTTTTTAAAATAAAACTCGTCCAACTTTACTGTGGGACGGATTAATTTGTTGCTAATGTAACAGTAAACTGATGGAAACTACACAACTACTAATATTTAGAGGCAGAAGAACATGGATTATTTTTATCTATCTTTAGTTCTTCAGGCATCAAATTCATCTACAGTCCTTTCACAATTACAAAGTCACACTGCCTGCAGTATGATCAACAGGACACTAAATGTTATTTATTGCCGGACATATGGGAAACTCCGATAGTGAGTGTGAGCTGTGCTTTTTGTGGCTCTGATCTTGTCACTAGTTGGGATTTTTGTTGACACCGAGAAAACAAAGCGCTTAATTCAAGTTTCCCATCTCCTCCACAATATTCCTTGAAAGTGTAACACCAAAACATCAACTAAAACTAAAAAAAAAACAAATGTAGAAGACTATTCTCCTGACATCTCACACCATCAACATCAATTATGGCACTGGTAAAGAAATAAAACAGCAAAACCAATGCAAGTTTGCAAATTCTCCATCAGATGGACTGACAACGTGATGTTCTAGCAGGACGGAAACCTGTTTAGAGACCATGTAAGAAGCTGATGAAGAAGTCATAAGCCAGAACCCCACAAAATTTAAACAAATGGCAAGACGTGCCCTCCAGTGAGCAGCTAAACTGAGAGTGAAAATCTAATCTAAAGACTGAGAAAATCTAATCTGGCCGTTCGCAAGTCGGATAACTTTCATTACTGGAGCAGTCTGACTAGAAAAAAGTCAAACTCCGCCATACATCCCCATCGAGGGCAAAGTGAAGGAGGTGAAGAACGAGCTCCACATGTAGGAGATGGAGTGAAGGAAGTGTGGAGCAGGACTGATTCAAATGTAGTGAGTCAGGCACACGTATACTGTGTACGCATGCAAACGTATAGTTTATATTCACATGCACACAATGCACAATACTCAAAACACAAACTGACACATACACAAGCAAAATCACATTAGTCAGGTCTTGCCAGCCCACAGTTTTCATTTTGCTCATTGTGGTCTGGCCAGTCTCAGTAGGTGTTTGGTTGAAAGAGATGTCATTTCACCGAGGCTGAGCTACGGATGATTAACAGTCTTCGCCTTCACTCAGACCGCGGCATAAACCTTTTCTTCTGTGCAGGGTTTTAAGCTGGTGTAAAACAGGTTTGTTGAATTCGATGGTCTCTATAGAATCCTGCTGATGTCATACATGAAAACGCTGCGATCAGACGTTTTGAGCTTACAGTTGAAAGTTTTTAAGTTCGTAAACCTCATGATTTAGTAAAACAAGTAGAATGAAGTATTATTTAAAAACACCAATGTTGGTCGGGGAGAGTTTTACGGGGCATGTACTCTAACTTCAGTTGAAATTTGAATAATAATAAATACGTCTGCTGCATTGTGTGGATTTGCCGACAACTTTAGTCTGCTTGTATTTTGCTTTTTGCCCAGATATCATTACTTTGGATATTCAAATAATGGATTTGAAGTCAGAAACCAGCAGCAACACAACCTCCACGGCGGCAGACATCAAGGCAGATTGAACAGCATCAATTCCAGCAACCAAGTTGTTATAAAGACTCCAAACAAAGCTAGCCTAGCCATCTCAATTTGAGCATCTGCTACCACCAGCTCACTCCCAGTGACTGGTGAACGCCCACACTGCGGCCCACAACTTCAACAAGGACTAGACAACAGTAAAAAAAAAAAAAAAAAAGCCTGCGTAGGTGTTTCAAAATAAATACCAAACTCATCTATACAGTGGGGGTAAGGTGCTCATTTTGTAGCTCATGATTTAAAACAAAAAAAAACAAAAAACAAACTGATCAGCAAAAATATTCTTACAAAAATGATGCCATATCTTTGTGCACTTGTTGAAACTAGGGGTGAAATAGCAACGCAGACAATGTGAAAGGGGTATTTTGGAATAATAAACACACTGCTGGGTTGTCTGTAAATGAGACCTCTCTCCCTCCTCAACGAAGACGTACAAATATAACAGCATTGACAGTGAACACAGACTTTTTCCGTATTGGCTTGTGCAAATAGGTTGTAAGTTTGAACCATAGTTAGAAACCAAGGTTTTGTGTAAATCGGCATGTTCTGATCCAGATAAAAGCAGCTGTAGATGTTTATGAGCTGATCAGTAACCATTTTCTGGTGATGAACAACAATCTCTTTCAGGTGTCCACACAACTGCACGCTCATTAATTAAATGATTTTGTTGTTGAAATGGGCCTGCTGCTGTAGTCCTTTGCATTGAATGTCGAATCGCTAGCATGCTCACAGTAAAAGTGCTCAATGCAATATTTCATATTTCAAAGAATGAAAAGGGTTAAAAGTTTGGACTTTAAGCTCATGCAGCCCCTTTATTGCACACTTTGTGGAACAAGCACAGACTGAATATAAAAGACGGATGCAGCCAACGTGATGTCACCCACTGTGTATCATACTGAGGCCTCGAATTTGGCATTTTGGCTGTGGCCATCTTTGTTTTCTTAAACTGGACATGATGAGCGAATCCAAGGCCACACACGCCAATATGATAACAAGTTATCAATCACAAGGTCGTCACACCCTAAAGAATACTTTGCTTATTCATCTATTTTGTTCTAAATGTGATTACAATTTACAAAATGAACATTATGCAGCATTAAAGGAGACTTGATACGAACTACTGAGATCATAAACGGATCAGGAAAATGTTTCCTGACTTAATAACTCAAGTGAGAAAATGGGGCATCTTCTCATAGGCTTCTATACAGTCAGACTTTGTTTGCAACCAGGGGAGTCGCCCCCTGTTGGCCATTGGATAGAAGTGTACAAGTACAGTTGAGGTTGATGCCATTGGTTCTGCAGGAAGTGGGGCATAACTCAAGATATTTGACATATTAATATTCAACTTGATGATAAGACTAAAGGGAAAAACCAACAAGTAAATTAAGTTCATCGTAATCTATCCTGTAGGGACCATGAATCATTTCAGAGAACTATCCAACAATAGTAACTTGTAATAGCAAAAATGTCAACCTCAGATGGTGGCAGAGGATAATCGCCAAAGTCAATGAGATTCATCGTCTGGCAGACCACAAATGTCAGCACAAAATTCCATGGCAATTCATCCAATAGAGATATTTCACGTTGGACCAAAGTGACTGACCGAGCAACCAACCGAGAGACCACACTGCCATCCACAGAGCCGCTCTCCAGCATGGCTAAAATGTATTGACATTAGGTAGAGCATAAATACATTAATAAATATCACCTTGAGACTGAAGTACTAGTCTGGCTGTAGAACGATAACATCTTTGTACAGCCTTGTTTGATGGCACACGGACAAAAGTAGCAAAGACTTGGCAAATGAGAGGCAGAACACAATCAAACACGCTGTTCGCCATGAAAAACGGCACCGAGGATAATCAGATAACACTGTAGTTACAGAGAAAAGCAATAAACAGTGCATTACATAGATGGATGGGATGAAACCCTCGATGCTCTCGATGCCACAAACTGTAGTTTCCGATGAAAAAACAAGTTTCCAACCTGGTCAGTGCAAACAACAGCCAAACTATGACTTGTGTTCCTGCGATGCCGATAACAACATGACCAAGTAAAAACACACAACTATGACCAATGAAAGAACGACTGTTGCCGGCTTAGCAGCAGGGACAGCTCGCTCTCACAAGACCAGAGAGACCATCCATCCCAGGGGCTGACAAAGAAACATTATACTTTCACACTGGCTAAAATCTACCGTGGAATCCAGCTCGAGAAGTTAACATCTTATTACGTTGCTCGTCGTGAAGCCAGTTTTGAAATCACACGCTCACATACGGCATCTTTTCTCCCTCTCGTACCGCTGCCACAGTGTGTTTTTGTGCGTCTCGTGCTATTTTGCTTAGAGAAAAATTGATTTCTCCACTCCACACCCTCCTCTCTCTCCGAAACTCTCACTAGGGTTTCTCCTGATCTCCCTCTTCTGTGTAATTTAGGCACTCCCACAGTAATGGACACCCTACTCAGGGGCAGTGAGTGGGAATCCAGGCCTGCCACTCCAACTACTGTACTCACAAAGAATCTTAATCAGCCTCTCAGATAGCTGCTACAACTAAAACTCAGAGGCTGTTGAGAAAGAGAGAAGGTCCTGGAGATCAAGGAGAAAAGGAGTCTGGGGAGCTGAACCCTCTGTCTCTTCAGCCGGTCACATGCTACCAGCCGTGCACCTTCTGCTCTCCCTATGGATGTGGGTGTCAGAGTGAAATATGGCCTCCAGCCCGGAGCCAAAGATGCATCAGGAGCACCATGTGTCCGCCCTACCGCCCGTCCTTCTCCGTCCGCCTTTCACTGGCTCAGAATCCTGTCAATCAGCTGACAAGGGGGCGTCAGGGGGGCTCCTCGGAGGACGAGAGCGGTGCCATTAAGCATATTAGAGTTGCAGAGTGTTGATGAAAAAATCTGCAGCGACTATAGCTGGGGTTGCTCCCTCGCACTGTGCTGACAGTGCAGAGCTGGGAGGAAAAAGGAGGAGGTGGGGGACTACCTGGGTGCAAACACTGGGACTGCTGACTGTTGGAGGTTGTTGAGGACAGCAGCGTTACATAATAAAAACCACTGTAACACCTCAGACTGAGGAAGAGCTTCCTACAGCATTCTCTGTCTTTCTCTCGAAAACACGCTCGCATGTCTTTCGCAGTCCTCAGTTAATCCTAAATTATGATTTATCGTGCCCGGGTTAATTTAATTTTACTGTAAAGTGCCTCTAGCTGAACATATGCTGGGGCATGTTGCAAATCATTTAACCCTGTGCAGGATAAGTGACAGAATACACGTACAGGCATTTTGAATATGAGTAAGTTAGTTAGTTAGAGTCACATTTAAGCAGAATGCATTCTTAAAATCGATGCATTGATTTTTAAAGCCTGTGTTATTAACTCTTATACTTTAAAGGCATCATTAATTACCCATAAGATCCTGCTTTAAAATAAAGCTCCACAGTGAATCACGGCCAGGGCAGGAATACATTTCTGTCCTGAGAGATTCAAGCATCATTTTGCATTCATAGAGGGCAGCAGAGATTGTAACGTCACTGTGCAGCGTAACCTTGCTTTCTAGGAAAAATCTGCTTTCCGTGTCCAACAACTCCTCGAGAAACATCTTCAGCTAAGCTTCCATTTTTGAATATTTACTGGTCAAATTGCCGACCTCGCGACCTGCCTCCTTAAACGAATGTCGAGCTGACTGCAAATCCGCCAGTTAGTCCTGACATTGTAGAAACTAGGAGCTATAAAGCATCTCTAACAAATGAAAAATCATCAAGTGGACACCAGCCAATGTACGACACGTGTTTTTGCTCTTTCTATCCGATAACATCCATATCTGTGTAGATCGTCAGTCATCCAGGTCATGGTAGGATTTCTGGTTTTGACTCCTGAAGACGTTTCACCACCAGGGTATTTATTCTCACAGCCAAATCAGACTGGCCTGTTAACAACCCAAAGGTTTACATGCCTCTAGGTGTGAATTATTGGAAAACTGTCTGGTGAGGGACCTCAGGACTGCATCATAAGTAGCTGATGAGTGATGTCATAGATCCCCCTCCTCTATTTAGAGACAGCAGCTACAGTTGAACATATAAGTGGCTTCCTTCACTCCTTTCTCTAACCATTTATCTTGCCTATCTCAGAATGTGCTGTCCTCGGAGTCCCTTATCCTTTAGATGCAGGTAAAATGCTGAATCCTGTCCTGATGAGCTGTGATTTGTAATAACTGGGACTCCCCACCTGATAGCTAGAACGGACCAAGCCTTTTGCACGAGAGATCAAACATATTCACAAACCAAAAAAAAAAAAAAGAGTCTACTGATGCATTTACCATCAGTGTGACCTGGATGACTGAGAATGGACACAGAATCCAAACAAAACATGCAATGTTGAAGTAATCCGAGGAATTTAAAATCTGCTACTCACTAAGTTAGCAATCTGATGTGATACATTAAAAACTACATTTAAGAGCTTGCATTTTATAATAAATGGAGAAGCACATTTTAAAAGTGTACCTCCCCACACTGAGAGTAAGACCTGGATAGGTGTATAAATGGATGGATACATTCTATGTGCCGGATTTTCATGTGTTAGCCTCAACTATTTACCTTCACTTCGCCCTTTTCATCGACTTCGCCCACAACCCTCCCCATCTCATCCATCTTTGCTCCCCAAAAGCTGATGACAACCCTGCAGCAGAGGATAAACATGTAGCCCTGTGATGAGCGGCGCACGCTTTTTTTTTTTCTCCCAACATCTGTTTATTTTCTCAATCACGCTGGGTGAGCCTGTGTCAGCAGCTCTGGGGTTTTGCTCTGGCAAAAGGCGAGAGGGGAGGGAAGGGAGGATCCTCTCCTGGGGTGAAGCAGTTTGTAGAGGAAGGATGGCACAGACTACGTTGTGTGTGCAAACGCTACTACCTGGTGATCACTGGAGAGAGAAATGCCAAGCTACTGCATGACAGTCCAGTTTTCTCTACTTCCATTGATATCCTCCCTAACAGAGCGGCACCATCACCTGACCATTCCTCTTTGACAGTTAATCCACCATGACAGTGTGACAAATGTGACATGAGATTACTTCACTAAGGCTGCAGTGCATTGTGGAGATGATTCAGCTACTGTCATGCTTTTTGTTTGAATCTGAGGCTGGTGGATGAACTTCTCTCATCAAAGATTATTAGGCTTTTTTAGGCCGACACCCAAATCAATCTTGTCCTTGCGGCCAGACTCAGGAAAACATAATGTCAGACTAACATTAAAAGCAGTTTAGTGGGAGTGCAACCAGCATTTTGTCAAAGCGGAGAGTTTAAGGGCCATACCAACCGCAACACTGCGGCCGTCTACGGCTAAAAACAAGTCTAGTGAAGCAACAATCAGGCGCAGTCAGACAAACAAGCCGACTGTTGTTCCAGATTAGTTCCTGCTTAATTTAGAGGTGAAACTAAAAGTGAACACACTTAAAATGTCACTAATAATACCTCAATGAAGAGGAAAATACACAGAGTTTGAAAATGGTTTGCTCAGTGCATGACTAAAATCATCAATCAATCACCAGAAAGTTGCCGGTTGATCTTCCAATTAATAAACTAATTGTTTCGACTGTAAACCCAAGTTTCTCAGAGACTTAATCTCATTTAAAAGACGTGAATCACTGGAATAATCCAAACAACTGCATCCTGCCTCTCGTCTTCTTTCTTTCTGTCATATTTGCTCTTTTCAAAGTCTCTTTCTCGATCATAAAATTTGAAAATTTACTGTCAAATCGAGACATTCCCACGTTTGCATGAGTTTAATTAACCAATTTGTCTCAGAATCATTCCCTAGAAATATTTAGCAAGAGAACCTGTGAGCTGTGCAAAGTCTAGGCTTTCCCTTGATAAACAGAACAACCAGGAAGGTTGTTTTTTTTCCCCACTATCTCGTGCTATAATTGCAAGCAATGAAAGACCTTTCTCTTGCTTTGGCACGGTGTAAATGTAGTGCAGGGAGATAGGTCTGGCAGTGCTAGACTAGAATATGACAGGCACTCTGATTTGAAGCACAGTGCCAGCCTGTCTTCTGTCTAGACCCAGCTAGGAAAGTTGACTGTAGGAATGCTCATGCAAATATTGACCTTCAATTAGGTGAAACAGACGCCCTCGCTTAGGGGCCGCAATATGGAGGCATCAGCAAAAACATTGTACACATAAACAGTTGCAGAATATATATATATATATAAACATGCAGCGAGTGTACACAAACACATCTTGTGTAAATACGCCTTCATTTGAACTGAGAGCTGACATCAAATGGAAGACAACTGCAAAACCCGAAGCCTTTTAAAAGGTAGTTTTAACCTCAAACAGGATGTCAGCACAGCATCAGCAGGTCGCAAAACCACAACAAAAATGAACAGTTCTGTGCTCGCACAACGCACACAAACCAAAATCTGTTGAGTTTTGTACCCTTTAATGGGGTGAGGAGCGAGTGACCTTCCCAGCTGATGGCAGTCGACCACACTCCTGCATAATTAACAGCATCTAAAATGAGGTGTTCTTTATATGACCTTACCTGACAATGTTAGGGCACAGCTTGCCTACAGAGGCGGCGCGAAATAACAAATACACATGCATGTGTGCAACGAGCAGCACACGCACAAACCATTTTTTAAATTATATATTTTTTATATACCGCCGCATTCAGCAATGATTTATTGGATCATGCATAAAAAAGGAGCGTGCCTCAGAGCTCCCCGCAAGCCAACACACTTCATAGCATGAAGCCACACCAGGTAAGAGAGTGTTCCTCAAGGCTGAACATGGTACACAGCAGACTGACAGCACCACGAGACAGACAAAACAAATCTGGGATTCTACTGAAGGCTGCTCCACAGATTTCACAGTGGCTTTTTTAAAGAGTGCAGCCAAAGGAGGGGGGTCTGAGAAGGTTAGTTCAACCTCTCCGCTTCAGTGACAGTGACATGGCTGGGGAGGATTGTGCTGGAGCATCGCCTGCTGCCTTGATTTGCTCGGCAGATCCGCGGTGGGGTTGGAAGGATTTTTTCCCCAGAAGCCCTCTTACCCTCCCGCAGAGCAGAAATCCCCTCCAAACCTTACTGGCAGTTACTGCAGGGACGCCTTACACGCTGAGACAAAGGACACTATAAGAGGAGAGGAATGCTTCTTTAAAAAAAAAAAGAGGGAAAAGCCAGTATAAGGGTGTATATAGAGTTAGAAAAGTATCCTGTATTTCTACTCACTGTCCTGGGACTTGCATAAGACATCACAGATGGAGATCCTCATGTAGGATGCAGCAACAGGATTTTGGAGGAGTTAAAGCAGAGGAAAACACCAGCTATCTCTGCAGGTGTTAGTTAATAAACACAGATTAGCGTGGCCAACAGACATGTGGAGGCTCTAATCTGGGCAGATGCATTGTGTGTTGAGGGGTGTGGTCAGAGGGGCATCTTGAGACCCGGGGGGGGAAGAAAGCGAGAGATTTGGAAGAGGTAGAGATATCTGGTCATGAAATATAATACCTCGCCTGCATCATCGATCAATAATCAAGCCAGGCATGCATCTATAGCTGGTCTTTCAAGGCTGCACAGAGCCTCACAGGACAGTTACTGTATGTGCCTGACCTCCAAAAAAAAAAGGTGAAATGTAATTCTTTCATTAAATCTGAATATGCACTGATTGAAAAAAAAAAAAACGTGTTATTACTTTCTTCGAGCCTCTCCCCGGCATTACACAAACCTTCACCAGTGATATCCTGGCCGAGCCCTTTTCAGACATACCTGTGGTGTGCAGCGCAGAAGCTTACAATCACACTACAACAATAACTATTGCACAACGCCGGCCACTGTGGAAAGTGAACACAAGCACAAAAATACTGCCGTCGGTGTTGATGTAAGGAGAGAACCGATAGATTTTAACATACACAGCGGAGAACAATAGAAAATATAAATGTAGGCATATTCTGGCCCAGTGAAAGAGTTGCTGTGATGTAATAAACTTGTGGCCTGTTTCAGGGAGGATTGCCACTACAAACAGCAAACCCCTTAACATTCCACTTGGCTACCAACTGCACCGAGGTAAGTAATGATTAACTCTTATGAAGGGAGCGTTTGAATGAGTAACCCCTTCCTTACCCGGCCGTCCACATTTATTATTACATAACCCGGGCGGCCGCGCTAACACACACATAGTACAAACTGTGCTGCCTGGCAAACACAAGGAAACTCTATCTCCGTTTGAAGGGGGCAGCCAACACACTGGCCGGGGCGAGAGGGCCGAGCCGAGGCCAGACACTGATAGACAACTATACCCCCAACAAACACAAATGAGCCAGAAGCAGAACTAATGATCGGGCCTCAAAACAAAGTAATAAAATCTTTTCAGAATGCATCACAATGCGGCTGAAGGCCTGCTGTAGAATTATTAGGCTAGTGGGGCAGTTGTGAGGTTGCCAGACTGGCACTCCTGGCCTCCATTTTGCACTGTGTGTGTGTGTGTGTTTGCGTATCCAAGGTCTTGTTCCTGGTTCACTCCGGTCTCCCAGCACTACAGTGGGTCTATTCTTTTCTGGTGCTTCAGAGAACAGGATTAATGACCAGCAGCAGGGACATGAAAAGGTTGTGTCCACCAGCCACCAGGATTTTACAGCCTTGGGTGTGTGTCACTGTGTGTTTCTTTTTTTTTGTGAGTGTGTAAAGGAATGATAACAGCGCCATCCTTCTTACTAACCCTCTATCTAAGAAAACAAAACATGCTCACACACGCCATTTAATACTTTGTGTAATCTGTAAAGCCAACAGTCGTGCACGAAGCAGAAGAAGCTGCCAACTAACATCTTCTTCTGAAGGTATCACACCATCAAGGGTTCAGGCTAAAACCGGCGCTCTCACTACAGAAAAACTACCCGTGAAGCCCTGATCCTTTTGCTCCAGAGTAGCCACGGTTATCAAACCCTGTTAAACCGTCTGAAGGTCTGAGCAGGAACTCCGCTCGACCCCCTCGCTGCCGATGGCATTTCGTGCATTTAAATCAACACGTCGCCACCTGCAAGGCTGACTCAGTGTGTGAGAGCAGAGAGGCTATGCCAGGTGAGTGTGTGCACGGATACAGTGTGCAAGGTGTTGAGTGTTTGTGTTCAACTGGCGAAAAAAAAATGGCCCGTTTCCATCTCGAGTGCGACTACTTGTGCCAAGCAGAGATATAGCCACACGCAAACACACACAAACCTGTCTGACTAACTGCCTGAAATCTTCCGTAATCAGTGTTCGTGCTGACAGACTTATGTTTTATTGTACCTGAGCAAACCCATTGCGCAAGTCGACCACTACAAAACCGAGGCTTTTTTGTAATGAACTGGCGCTGCTGCTCGACTGCTATAAAAACAGGTTCTCCAGTTTAACGGATAATAGCACATTCACCAGCTTTTAAAACATAGTAATTATTCTTAACAAGCCACTTTCTAACACTTGAGCCAAGTTACAATGGTATAAAAACATCAAAGTGATTCGCAGCTGTTATCCCAATCCATGCTGAACCTATAAATGCCAGTAATCGCAGGTATTGTTCAGCGATCAAATGCCTCGTGATGTCAAACAATCGTGGAAATGTGCAAGGGAAATGGTGCAGCGCTCTCCTTGGGTGCCTGCTGAGCTCGCGCCTTTCTTCAGCCAGCACCACAAGTGGTCCTGATCCAGGCCAGAGTGGAGCGCTGTAAGGCTGCCACTTTGTGCTGATTCAATAAGAAATAATTGCATATTGGCCTCTCTCCATTTATCCCCCTTCACCACCGTGGTCTGACACCTTACTGTAGTTTTGTGCTGCGAGTTACAGTACGGACCCACAACCGGGGAAGGACACTGCAGCATTATTGCTTTTGTTTTGTTGCCGTCCACATTCCTCTGGACTGAGTGGTGGAGCTGAGCATCGATGAGGTATTGAACCTCCTCTGCTATAAAAAGTAGTTCTCAGCAGCACCCGCTGTTCACAGCAAACAGCTGTATGACCGCTGTGGTCTTCATCTACATACAGCAACACATTTCAGACGCTTACTTCACCTCATTTCCTCACAAGGTAGCAGTAAAGACGCCAAGAGTGCCGTGACCAATGATGGAGCCAGACAATTGAAACCATTACTCACATTGAGGTGCCACAAGGTCTCACTAAAGAAATAAAAACAGTCTTGTTTTTTTTCTTTTTGGTCACTCACACTCATCAGTTGCTTATCCAGGCAAGCAGCCATAGAAGTACATAATAACCCATATACAGTATGATGAGCTTTTTATGGAATCCCAAAGTTATGCTTTTAAAAAACTGCCAATCAAGGTCATAAGACAATTCTAATTTCCATCCATCCATCCATTATCTACACACCGCTTATTCCTCACTAGGGTCGTGGGGGGCTGGAGTCTATCCCAGTTGACCCAGGGCAAAGGCAGGTTCACCTGGACAGGTCACCAGTCTATCACAGGGCTACACTTAGAGACAGACAACCAAGCACACTCACATTCACGCCTACGGATAATTCAGAATCACCAATTAACCTCAACATGTTTTTGGACTGTGTGGGAGGAAGCGAACCGGCAACCTTCTTGCTGCGAGGCAACAGTGCTACCACCCTGCAGCCCAATTCTAATTTCAATTACATAAACAATAAGTACACAAAAGTGTCCTTGTTCTGCTCAGAACAGTCACCTAGTTGAGACATCACACTAAATTCATCCAGATTTTTCTTTCTTTCTTTCTTTTGGCAGTTTATACCACTTGTATTCAGAGTTCTTCAAAGTATGTTCCATCCCTACAGTCTTTAAGAATCTGTACCAGGGTTGTCTCGCACAGCCAGATCATTCTCTAACACTGACACGATCCTGGTTGCCCCTGATTGTTATTCTGCTTCAGAAAAAAAGTGTGCTGGTATTATTTTAAAACAATCGCAATGTTCTTGGGTGGTGCTAAGCCCGGACTGTAGCAATGGTGTCCCCTCAAAACAGTGATAGGCAAATATTTCTGGTGGAACATTTGCCCGCACAGACACAAGCACTGTTATCAAAATGACTAATTCACTAATAAGAAAAACAAGCAGGGCCAAATCTACGGCAATGCTGAGTCAAAGGCTAACGAGGTCACAATTAAAGCTGGCTAGCTCATCATACAGCGTAACCTTGCAGTAGTACTAGCGAGCTAGCTTGAAGTCTTTGCTTGTGCTAGCTCGGCATACGTGATGATTAGTGACTTGACTTTATTTCTAAGCCACAAATTTAAATTTATTTATTTAGCAAAATCACAAAGATTTTCAGTTTGTGTTGTTTATGATAAAAAGCACAAACACTGAGAATGTAGTTAAGCTCATGTTTACAGTGAGGGTAATGAACATGTTTCTGTCGTTTATTTAGCCTCATATTTAACGTCGTGACACGACACCATCCCAAACCATCATGCTTACATGTGTTTGTATATTATAGGTTTTGTGTGTCGCTTTATTTTTCTACCTGAGTGTGATTTTTAACCATCTAACTGTATCTAGCTGCCGCCTTTGTGCATCTTTGGCGACTATAAGAAATATTTTACGCTTTATAACAAAGAAAGTAGAAATCTTTGAAAATCCAAAGTCAAAATGACTCCTCCTTTTTTAGGATTTTACAAGTTGTAGCCCGGTAATGGTTTAATTAGCCACTAGATTTGTGCACTTGGGCCTTGCATACATGTTGTATTGATATTTAATGAGATGACAGGCTTCAGTGCTGGTTGTTTGGGGAGGCCATACTTTATTCTGGGCCCTGGGCTCTGATCAGATAGATAGATAGATAGACAGACAGACAGACAGACAGACAGATAGATAGATAGATAGATAGATAGATAGATAGATAGATAGATAGATAGATAGATAGATAGATCGATCGCACTGCAGGCAGAAACTTCTAAATCCTCAACCTGACTGTTGCTCCCTTGGGTCAAAGCTTGCACAGGAACTATTTTGCATAATAGACAAGTCAAACAACAGTCTTACAGTCACTCATTGTTTCACTTTGCAGTCATGCTGTCATTGCCTTACTGTGTAAAAAAAAAAAAAAGAAACCTGTGTGGCAGGAATTATTTAAAAAAATAAATAAAAACAACAGAGAGGGACTTGATTTGCCAAAAATAAACCTGTTCTGGTCATCTATCATATAACAGCAGATCACAAAAGCATGATGTCATCCTGCAAAAATCTGCCAAGTGTAGGTGTTGCCCGTCACAAGCAACTTGCACCGCGCATCTCGCAGAGCCGCGGAGGTGCGCAGCGGCGGAGCCCCACTGTTGCCCCCGCTTCAACTGGTCTCTGCTGGAGGACAAACGGGGTGAATGAAGGTGCATGATGAAGCATATGCTGTCAGCTGGATGTGCAGCGCCCCCCGGCCGCTACTTCAGCTCTCCGCGCTGCATGTCCTGTAGTTTGGTGAGCCCCAAATATCACCTACCTCCCCTCCACACCACCCTCCACCACCACCTTGACCGCTCCACTACATGCTGCACATCTTTATAAAAAAAAATCATTTAGGATTTCAAGCACACACAAGCCCGATTCCAGGCAACTCCACTCTCAAAGATCTGCTCTCAACTTCACAGCCTCTCCTCGCCCAGCCAAGCCCCCACAAAAACACACAACTACAGGCAGGGATCGGTTCGTATTTACCGGCTCGCCACGGCGCCGTTTATCCCGCAGCGAAAGGGCCACAAGTCCGCATTTCCTGGATTGTGATGCGCTGGATAGACGCGCTCCGTCCCCGCGTTCAGTGTGGAGGCAGAGCCGGAGAGGCGCTTCTTCTTCTCCTCCTCCTCCTCCT